>NW_015392778.1:0-1461 GCF_001527695.2 Protobothrops mucrosquamatus
TAGCTATTTTTTTTTCTTTTAACAATCTTGCAATCCCTTGCATCAGGGTGGAGTTGGGGCAACTGAATGGAGCTCAAGTGTTTACTGGCCAGATGCCCTTCCTGATGTCTATGCAGAGTTCGCAGCAGACAATTACTCATTGTGCCCAGAGAGAGAAATATCTGCCACTACACATAGGATCAAATCCACAGCCTCCTGAATATGAAAAGAGAGCTCTACCTCTAGGTCACTTCACCCCTCAATGACATTAGCTATTTAGTTGTGGCCAAATTGTAGAATGTCTTTACATCTCTCCTGTGCTGCTACTTTATCTTTTGGTAAGATGCTGAAATCTTCCATTCTAACATGTTAAAGACAAAATGAGTGTTTAAGTGACAAAGTGGAAATATGTGTCAGTATAGTTGCATTCTCCAAAAATGAAAAGAACAAAAGAAGAGATAATTATTCTTTATACTTCTTCAAAAAAAAATCAAACTAACAACTGACAAATACAGTGGTACCCTAGTACTCATTGTTAATTGGTTCAGGGAAGCATGATGAGGACTAAAAACAACGAGTACCAAACAATTTTTTCTCATAAGGAATAATGGCAGCCAATGCCGAGAAGTTCCAGCTTGTACATCAAACAAACAATGAATACCAGCACAAAATTTTCATGTCAAAATGTATTGACTACCAAATTTGATGAGTTTTAAAGCAGTTGAGTACCAAGGTACCTCTATATACTTTACTTAATTCATTCATTCATTCATGGAAACTAATTCCTAAGAGAAGGGAGTGGTCAAACTAGCACTTTGCTGCTACCCCAAAAATTATAGAAATATATCTGCATGGTCACTAAACTTTTGAGTGATAAAAGTATGCTGGTTTATTTTAATGTTATTATTTCTATTGTATTTAATGCATGATTTATTACGTATATGCCATTTTTTTAAAGCCACTGAAATTTCTGGGTTTCTTTTTTCAATTAAAGCAATGTAAGAATTTGGAATAATATAAAGCAAGGTGCCTACCTAATATACCTCTTTGATTGCCATCTCAAGAAGTTGTGTTTTTTTTAGAAAAACAATGACAATAAGACCAACCTGATGGACCTATTGAAATATGGTTCAGTCATAGTGAACCTAATTTCAAGCTGAAAGAAGAATTGCCATTCCTCATCCTTCACAGAGGATGGTGAGTTTTGATAGATGACCAAGCCTCTTCTTTTCCACTGCTTCAGGCAACGATGCATGAGATCCCCCTCTCAAAACTCACCACCTCTTTCAAAGTGCATCAAGATCAAAACCTTCCAGACAACTATTCAACCGCCATGATAGAGCAGTAGTCAGCAGCTGTATCTGTCTCTTTCAGCAATGAACAGAAACAAAATGGTGACAGGAAGTTGTCCAGGAGTCCAGGGGGAGGGAACAGCCACACCCAGTTTTAATGAGTGAAGTAGCTGGTGCCTACAAAGTGGTC
>NW_015392778.1:5076-7399 GCF_001527695.2 Protobothrops mucrosquamatus
CTTCTTCTTCTTCTTCTTCTTCTTCTTCTTCTTCTTCTTCTTCTTCTTCTTCTTCTTCTTCTTCTTCTTCTTCTTCTTCTTCTTCTTCTGGTGTTGAGAGAGATACAAAATTCTGGTTCTTGCTCTTCTGGTGGATTCAACCATTGCTAATTGATGCTGTAATAATGTGTCTGATGTTGTCTCTCCATCTTCTGGGTGTGCCTCAAGTTCTTTGACTTTCTCCTCTTTCTGTAAATGCCACAACAATGTTAAATACATTTATCAGTAAAGCACTAGTTATCTTAGCCTTATAATATAAAATGCCAGATGAATACTCTCAGATAATGTGAGGTCCTTAATGAATAAGGCTCCTCTCTTGTTACTCATTCCTATCTTCTTTTTATTTCTGGTTAGCACAATCAAAGACTGAGATGATTTTTGTCTAAAAAGTGTTGAATGGAATGCTAATGATAGTTTGGTTGCAAAAGCTCTGAGGAAAGATTTGTTGAGCCCCAGATTTAGTATTTGTCTTGCCCATCAAGATTTTTTATGGAAAAACAGTATCCAAAAGAAATGTACTTACTTCCATTTTTTTTAAAAACAAATTTTTATTCATTTTTTAGAATAAACAAATACAATTATGGCATACATTAATAATAAAAAAACAAATTAAAAACCTCCTATTCTAAGATGCTCAGTCGCCTCTCAGGACCACATTCACCCTCTCTTCTACCTACTTCCCTACTCCTCCTTCCTCCTCCTTCCTTCCTCTCCACCCTCTCAACAACTCTTCCCTATACATCCCCCCTCCTTCTCTCCTCCTCTTTCAGATGTGGTCCTGGAGGCCAACTGAGACTCCTTTCTTCAATAAACACATTATATCTCACTACTATTCTAGTATACCAAAATATAAGAAATCCCTTTCTCCCCTCCCCCCCTTGACTTCCCGGAACCAAATACAGGATTAAAACACCTCCCATTCCATATCTAAATTACAATTTAACTAAACAAACATAATACAATCAATATTTACTTACTTTAATTCTAATAAAACCAACATTTAAGCTATAAACTGAAATACATACAAAACAATTTTTAAAGATCTAAGTAATATGTATAAAACAACTTATATAAATTTTCTCTTAAATTTTGCACTTAAATTTTCCCTTCACTTTCTACACTCTCAAGTCAGTACTTTTGAAACTTATCTAAATACAATCTTTAACTTCTCAAAACAATATAAATCCTTTAGAATAGTATAATTATATATAATCTAACCTCCTATAACAAATTCAAACCATAATCCAAAGTTTTCTAAATCAAAAACCTAAATAAAATAACAAAAAACTTTCAAGACATTCATGTAAATTTATCCTTCTGAATCTCTTAACTCTACAAGTCCAAAGACTTCAAAAACATTCTTCCAAAATTTTAAAGATAAGCTTCAAAAACATTTCTTATTAGTCCAGCTCTTCCATTTTGCATCTCCCCCCAGCTTCCCATTCTTTTTCACATCACTAATACCAAATCAACCTTCAGAGTCAATGAGTCTTCTGCCTTTTGCATTTTATAACGTGTCCGAAGTTTCTGCAGGTAGTAAGCTTGTAAGCTTCTTCCAAAAACACGAACAGCAACATCTTCAGCTGGTTTTCTCTGATGCACGACCCATAAATTAATTAAACTTTTTTTTCTCAAAATTTCACCGGGGAAGTACACCAGGACCATAGCCAAATCTGTTACAACTTCCTTTCCCAACTTTCCAAGCTTATCATTTTCCAAATCTCTGCAATATAGCATATCATTTTGGGGTGTTTCCATAACATCTTCTTCAAGCTCTTCACATAATTTATCCACCCGTTGCTCTGAACAATCTGGAACTATAAACCTCTGGAGAGCAGATGCCACAGTTTCATATGATTCTTCCAATTTCTTAACCCAGAGATCTTTAACTTCCACACTGTATTGCTTAACTGCTTGCATCAAGGCATCCTGTAAGTCTCTACATGGGGCTCCCCTTGAGGAGCACTCGGAGGCTCCAGTTAGTCCAGAATGCAGCCGCGCGAGCGGTGATGGGAGCGACTTGTCGCTCCCATGTAACGCTGCTGCTGCGCGAACTGCACTGGCTACCGGTGGCCTTTCGAGTGTGCTTCAAGGTGTTGATTATCATCTTTAAAGCGCACCATGGCATCGGACCTGGTTATCTCCGAGACCGCCTTCTGCCACAGATTGCCTCTCATCGGCCGGTACGCTCCCACAGAGAGGGTCTCCTCAGGGTGCCGTCAGCCAGACAGTGCCGGCTGGCGACCCCCAGGGGGAGGGCCTTCTCTGTTGGAGCCCCCTCCCT
>NW_015392778.1:8727-11453 GCF_001527695.2 Protobothrops mucrosquamatus
GCCGCGCCCTCAAGACATGGCTATTCCAGCTAGCGGGGCTGGCCTGAGGGGTATTTTAGATTGGATTTTAATTGGATTTTATATTGGGTGTTAACAAAAATTTTAAATGAAACGGCAAAATTAATATTTCTTTTAATTATATTTTAAAACGGTGTTTGTAGGGTCTTTATCTGTTTTTAGCTTGCTGTAAGCCGCCCTGGGTCCGCCAGGAGAAGGGCGGGGTATAAATCTAATAAAATCACACACAAAAAAATCATTTATAATTAAAGATGGAGGCATTTTCAGTTGGTTTCACTCAGCAACCAGAAGAAAAGCAAAAAAATTTCTTTCTCTCTTTCTTTCTCAATTCCGCAGCCATTTTAAAACCATTCTCCAAGCTTCTTAAATAGCTGCTTTAGGCAATGCAGAAACTCCAATACATTTTGAGACTATTCTTCCAAATTTTCCCAGATATAGTTGTAAAACTCACAACCACAAGTATAAACTCAAAAAAGCTTGACTTAAAAAGAAGTATCTCATTCCACAACCGGAAGAAAAGTGAAAGTTTTCCTTTTGTTACAAAGAAGGAACGCTTCCGCGGCCATTTTCTTCTCACTTTCACTCATAGCAAAGAACAAAAATCCCAATAAAAATCTTTGAGTTAAAGTCACATTTTAACTAAAGTAAAAATCCCCTGTCTGGTTCCATCTGTTTAAAAGTTACTCACAAGCAGATACAAAGTAGCAGCAGTGGCAGCGACGTCTAGCTTCGCTCCAAAGAGCGAAGACACTCCGAGCTGCGGAGAAAGGTCCGGACTCCGGGGGAGTTCTCACCTTCATCCCCCCAGGATCGTTCCTGGGGGGACTAGGGAACTCAACCCCTATCCAGACCAACTCACTTTCTCCCCTTCACCCGGGGAGAAAGTTCCGAGCCGCAAAACAGCTGATCCACGCTGTTTTGACAGCTTTGACGCAGTCCCAGGCAGGAGGCTAAGAAAAAAGCCTCCATCGGTGAAGCCTCGCCACCGGAAGTCCCCCTTACTTCCATTTTTTGATGTGTCTGCAGAAGCAATACTTAGTCTAAAAGTACATCATTATTATTCCCTCTCTGCAGCTCAGTTATGGCTCTTTTGACCTTGCATTGAGTGATAAAATGCAGTTTCCTTCTTTCTTCTGGATGACTCCTAATGAAAACCTTCACTATGTTGGGATTATTCAGCTCTTGAAACATTTTGGATGGAATTGGATCAGCCTTCTCATCCCAGAAGACACCACTGGAGAGAGATTTTTCAGAATTCTGAAGACAAAATTAATCCAGAGAGATATTTGCATTTCTTTAATTCAATTTATTCCAAGACTGATAAATTATGAGTCCAGTACCTTCCGGAAGAATAATCTAAATAACATAGCACTTTTCCTATGGTATAGTAAAACCAATGTAATAGTTGTTTATGGGGACATGCAATCTATAGAAGGTTTACGAGCAATTCTTGAATGCTATGAAATTAATAGTAGGCTCCCCATAGAGAGGGTTTGGATCATAAGTGCTCTCTGGGATGTGACTTCCGTCTTTGAGCCCCAGAAATTCACAGCATTGTCCTTCAATGGCAGTTTGTCTTTTGCCCTACACACAAATATGGTACCAGGTTTTCAAGAGTTCCTTGAGAACCTAAATCCATTTCACTCTAAAATGTATTTCCTACCTCAGTTCTGGGGTGCTGCATTTATCTGTTCATTTCCAACGTACAATGTATATGCACCCGGCAAAGGAAACTGCACTGGGAAAGAGGATCTGCGGAGTCTCCCTGGAACTGTCTTTGAAATGGAGATGTCTGGTCAGAGCTACAATATTTACAATGCTGTGTATGCTGTAGCACATAGTCTCCATGCTATGTATTCATCCAGAACCAGAAAGAAGACAATGGACAAAGCAGAGAAGTGGAATTTTCTGAAAGTCCAACCTTGGCAGGTGAATTATGGTGCCTCCTAATGGAATGGAAATGTAGCTTTAATGGCAAATTGATTTCAATTTTTACAACATTCATTAACAGTATATTTTTACTCCAGTCCCATCTGCATTTATCTAAACGTGTCTGGTTGAACAAAAGATGATTTTGTTTAGATTACAGAAGATTACTTGCTGAGCCCGAGGGTGGGGTCAAATGCATCATCAGTTTGGCGTCTCTATGCCCCCATAAGAGACCTCACTCCCTTGACTTTTCTCTGGTACCAATTCATCTTGACCATTAGTAGTTCATATTCTTATTTATAGGTATAATGAAATAAACTTGTACAACTTATGAACTCAATTCTGGTTCCTGATTTCTTGCACCTGACAGGTAGGCATGCAACAAGTAACAATACCAGGTTCTTCATTTAGCTATTCCATTAGAGTAGAAGAATTATATATCTAATATATATTTTAAATTGCTCTTTATAATTTTTAGTTGTCTAGACACTTGGTGGTAACCTCTGAAGGTGCTTATTCCTTGTTGCAATTTTGATATTTTTTTTACAGATATTATTTTAGCTATATGGAAGTAATTTTCCCCCAGACACCTTTCCAATCTTCAATCCTATTTTGCAGCATTTTGTGGCTGAGTAGAGAAAAAAATTCACTACAGTAGAGAGAAGAAAGAATTTCTGCAAAATAATAATAATGGAATGAAGTTGGAGGCAGGTTTATGATAGAATGAGAATACTTGCCTTTCTCTAAGATACGTTTGGTATAAGCTGATTTAATCTGCA
>NW_015392778.1:13379-16935 GCF_001527695.2 Protobothrops mucrosquamatus
AAATTTACTGTTTTAGAGAAGTGAATAGCTTTTTAGCAGGCACTGATGCTTATGCATTTTGAAATACAGGCAAGATTGGACTAATGTGCTATCCCATTGTATTGCTCATCACAGAATAGGAGAGATTAATTGGACATCTACCAAAGTTGACCATCACCCCAAGTCTTGCGCTCACCACACCTGCATTACTTTCCTGATTGGCATAATTTGTCCTCGTATGGTAGCCGCTGTGGTGGGAATGCCCACTTGTAGATCTCAGAAGCTGCATTCTACTACTTATGAAATGCTTTTGATATATGTCAGGCTGTGCCATGTGGTTGGACTTTCTTTTTTTTCTTTGAAGACATTTCACTTCTCATCCAAGAGCTGAAGAAGCTTCTTGGATGAGAAGTGAAACGTCTTCAAAGAAAAATAGCAAAGTCCAGTTGCCTTGTAAAAAAGAATCTTTGGGATAACCATGACCTGGATAACTGAAAATCGTTATAGACATTTAACTGTGGTTTCTAGGTTTTCATCTTGTGTGTTTACAAGTACATCTGAAAATCGTAATTGCCTAGCTGTTTTTTCTTCATTGTGAACTGTATATTAGGGAGGATGGAGTTCAGTATGGTATGAAAATCTGTAAGTGTATTTCTCTTGACGATGACAAATATCTCATCCACATAGCGGCACCAGAATTTAGGTGTGTAGTTCTGAAATGAATGGTGTTCTAGCTCACCCAGAACTGTTTCTGTAATGATTCTGTCATGGTTCCGACAGACAGAGACAAATAAAGCAGAACTCCAAGGCTTGAAACTTCCTCAAAGAACATGTTTATTAGTTACAAAGTATCGGCATGGTCAAGAGTGAAACCAAGTCTGGATACGTACATAACAATTCCCCAATAAAAAGTTAGAAATCCCACCCATAAAGCTATGCAAGCAACTATTGCTTTTTCTTGGATGAGAAGCAAAACGTCTTCAAAGAAAAACAACAAAGTCCTATTGTCTCATAAAAAAGCATTTGGGATAACAATGACCTGAATGACTGAGAATCTCCATAGACATTTAGCTGTAGTTTCTAGGCTTCCATCTTCTGTGTTTACAAATGGAAATTGCCTAGCTGTTTCTTCCTCCATTGTGAACTGTATATTAAGGAAGATGGAGTGCATCTGTAAGTGCATTTCTCTTGATGATGACAAAAATCTCATCCACATAGTGGCACCAGAATTTAGGTGTGTAATTCTGAAATGAATGGTATTTTAGTTCACGCAGGATTGTTTCTGTAATGACTCTGTCATGGTTCCAACAGACAGAGACAAATAAAGCAGAACTCTGAGGCTTGAAACTTCCTCAAAGAACAAGTTTATTAGTTACAAAGTATTGGCATGGTCAAGGGTGAAATCAAGTCTGGATACATACATAACAATTCCCGAATAAAAAGTTAGAAATCCCACCCATAAAACTATGCAAGCAACTACGTTCCCCAATGCAACTATTTGGTGGGCTTTTTCCACAACGTCCAGCCTGCAGGCTCGGGAACAACTGATGACCTTGGTTCCCACAGGACAAAAGTTTATTGTGACTAGAGAAGCACCTGGGCAACCCTCTCCTCCCTCCATTCTATGTGGCAACCCACAATGAGCAGGAAAATGGCTATAACGTTGCTCAGTCACATTGCTGACAGACTCCTGATATTGAAAAGACAAGGAGACCAGAACTCATTGGTAGCCTCACACTGCATTGAACAAGGATACGCATTCAATTTTCAGCTATTAAGATTGTTGGATGAGCAGGCACAAAAACAGCCAGGGAAGTGATTGAAACCTGGGAAACAAACCCCTGGTCAGTCAACAGGAGTGCTGATTTACATCTAGCCTAGTACTTAGAAGGTGAGGACTGGGCAGCACAAGCAAATGACAGCTAATGACTTAAAAGCTAGCCATCAACATCTAAAAAGCCACTTACCACAGGCACTATAATTGCCACACAGAGAACAGCACATACTATGCTAGAGAGAAATTCTCTGAAGATGGGTTCCAGCATGAGTCCGAAAGCTCAGAATACAAAACTTCGGGTCCCAGTGACCAACCAAGATTGGATTCACCAACATTATCCTGGGACACGTATGTTGGCCTTCATTCATGAGTAAATTTACTATACATGGAGAATCAGGACACCACGCTTGAATGGCAATACAATACAAGATAATTGAAAAGGGATAGCAAATGCTAGGCAGGAATATATTTGCCATCAGCTCAAGGAAGGGAGGAAGACTAAATATGGATGTCATTACCAACCAAAATTCTCAGAAATTCAACAACATTTCCCATATAAGTTTATTTCTTATTATTATTCAAATTAAAATGGCTCATTAAATTTGTGAGAGATTCTTTTATGACCCTCTTCAGGACATTTCAAATTCCTTTATGTATGATGTAGGAGTTGTGAAGGGATTTCTATCCAAATTTTCAATAGCGGTTAGAAGATGTTCACCTCTCCTCTGACTGAATCTAGCAATCAGTTCTAGGAATTCAAAAAATTGCATTAATAGAAATTACAAGAATATGATTGCTTTAGGATTTATTTACAGAGAATCACTGCTAACTGATTGAGTAAAAGATAGATTATAATCCATTTTAATTATTTACTTTTGCCATTCCCATTAGACACCACCTTCTGCCACCTGTGTAGAAAGTTGCTATCCTGGGTACCGGAAATTAATTAAGGAGGGGAAACAGGTTTGCTGCTATGACTGTGTCCAATGTTCAGAGGGGAGCATTTCCACCATGGTTGGTAAGAAAAAGACATCTACGGTATATTTCTTTAAAAATACATTATTCTCTAATCAAGTTCAGTTCCTGAGTATAGTTTTAAAGAAAATGATAGATTGATTTGGATCTCTCACCTGTCTTGTTCTCTTTCTTCTTTTTTAAGTAGAAACTTTTCTTTATTTGTTTTCTTTCTTTATTTATTTTCTTCAGGAAACGTGATTATTGAATACAAAAATAAACTTTTAAAAAGATTTTCCTAAAGCATAATTTTTAAAAGAGATTTATTCTCTTTATATGAAGCCAATTCTACTTATCAGATTCAAGAGGTAGCATGGAAACCTGCTCAGAATAAAACTATATTTTTATATGAGAAGATTCCAAAATGTTTCAGCAAGGAATAATTGTTAAAGCTTAATATCAATTCAATGTGTAGAATTTTTAAAGATTTTATTCATGATTTTTAGATTCCAAGCAATGTGAGAGGTGCCCAGAAAAACAATATCCAAATGAGAAACACCATCAATGTATTCCCAAAATTATCACCTACTTATCTTACAAAGAATCCCTGGGAAAAATCCTGACTAGTTTTGCTGTTTCTTTTGCTGTAATCACAATGGTGGTTATGGGGACATTTATCCACCACCAGAACACTCCCATCGTCAAAGCCAACAATTGGCATATCACCTGCGCTTTGCTTTTCTCACTCCTGCTATGTTTTCTCTGCTCCTTTCTCTTCCTCGGATGCCCAGGGACAGTCACATGTCTCCTCCGGCAAGCAGTTTTTGGAGTTGTCTTCTCTATTGC
>NW_015392779.1:0-2465 GCF_001527695.2 Protobothrops mucrosquamatus
GAAGAAGAAGAAGAAGAAGAAGAAGAAGAAGAAGAAGAGGAGGAGGAGGAGGAGGAGGAGGAGGAGGAGGAGGAGGAGGAGGAGGGGAAGGGAAAGGGAAAGGGGGAGGAGGAGGACTGTGGGATCCTCGGTTCTCTCTGAGCTTGGTGGCTTTTTTGCAGATGTTTCATGACCCAACTGGGTAACATCATTAGTGCTAGAAGGGAGTGGGAGGAAGAGGAGGAAGAGGGAGAGGAGGAGGAGGAGGAGGAGGAGGAGGAGGACTGTGGGGTCTTTGGGGCTCTCTGAGCTTGGTGGATTCCTTGCAGACGTTTCATGACCCAGCTAGGTAACATTATCAATGCTAGAAAAGAGTGGGGCCTGTGGAGAGGAGGAGGAGGAAGACTGTGGGGTCCTTGGTGTTCTCTGACTTTGGTAGTTTTCTTGCAGATGTTTCATGACCCAGCTAGGTAACATCATCAGTGCTAGAAGGGAGAGGAGGGGGGGGGGAAGGAGGAAGAGGGAGAGGAGTGGGAGGAGGACTGTGGGATCTTTGGTGCTCTCTGAACTGGATGCTTTTCTTGCAGACATTTTATGACCCAGCTAGGTAACATCATCAGTGCTAGAAGGGAGAGGAGGAGGAAGAGGGAGAGGAGGAGGGGGGGAAGGAGGAAGAGGGAGAGGAGGAGGAGGAGGAAAAGGACTATGGGATCCTGGGTGCTCTCTGAGCTGGGTGGTTTTCTTGCAGACGTTTCATGACCCAGCTAGATAACATCATCAGTGCTAGAAGGGAGGTGGGTTTGCAGAGAGGAGGATGGGGAAAGAGGAGGAGGATTGTGGGGTCCTTGCAGACACTTCATTACCCAACTAGGTCACATCATCCGTGAAAGAGGGGAGTGGGGTTTCTTGTCTTGGACTCCCTTGCTGGGTTAAAGGAACTTGGTAGGAGGAACTACCAACCCAGACAAACCACAGTCTAATCAAGGAACCAACGAGAACCCTCCGGCCAGCACTGACAGGGCAAGCCGCGTGTATATAAACAGAGCCCACCCCAGCTCCCTTCTAGCATTGATGATATAACCTAGCTGGGTCACGAGATGTCTGCAAAAGAACGACCAAGCCCAGCAGGCCCCAAGGACCCCACAGAGATTAAGCCTTGGGACTTAAATCAAAAGTGTGTTATGTGATCGCCATCAGGTTTGTTGGGTTTTGGGGTGTCCTTTCGTTGAGTGAGTTTGCAAAACGTAATAAAATTAAAGCGACGGTGCAAAGAGTTGACTGGTCGCCCAGAAAGCGATGCAAAATAGTGTTATTAAGTGAACAAGGCTACCGTTATAAAGAAATGAGAAGAAAAAAATGGGTGGAAACTGAACCAAAGGGGGCATTTCTACTGTACGCTTTCCCCAAAAGGTTTCCACAATCTTGGCCACTGCTGTTGTGTTCGGAACACAAAAAACCCGACAATTCAAGGGGACGAAGCCGGGGGAGGATCAGCCTCAAAGCCGCTCAGCCGAGAAACTGAGGCTTCTGTGAAGTCGGTTTCGACTCGGCCCCGAGTCGGTTTTCCCGCTAGGAAGGCAGACTCGGAAGAACTGAAGAGGGTCAGGGCCACAAAAGGGATTATTATTACGCTTTTGAACTCGACTTCACTCTCCTGGGTGAAACGGTCGGGGATTAAAGGGCTCTGCCAAAAAAAAAACAAAAAAAAAACACGGCTTCGGATAACGACGGCCGGAGTCTGAAGCGCAGCGACTCACCGGCTTGAACGGCCTTGTTGAGCATCCGTTTGCTGCTGAGCGCCGGGCTCGGCCCCGGGGAGCTGCTGAGGCTGGAGACGGAATCGGAGGAGACGAAAGCGGGGCTGGCCTAAAAGGAATGAGAAGGTCAAAATTCAGAGGATGGAGAGGAGGAGGAGGAGGACTGTGGGGTCTTTGGTGCTCTCTGAGCTTGGTTGTTTTTTTGCAGACGTTTCATGGCCCAACTAGGTAACATTATCAGTGCTAGAAGGGACGGGGGTTTAGGAGGAGGAGGAGGAGGAGGACGACAACGACTATGGGATCCCTGGTGCTCTCTGAGCTTGGCTGTTTTCTTGTAGACATTTCATGACCCAACAAGGTAACATTATCAGTGTTAGAAGGAAAGGGGGTTTGGGAGGAGGAGGAGGAGGAGGAGGGGGAGGAGGAGGAGGAGGAAGAGGAGGAGGAGGAGGGAGATTGTGGACATCTTGGTGCTCTCTGAGCTTGGTTGTTTCTTTGCTGTCGTTTTATGACCCAACTAGGGAACATCATCAATGTTAGAAAAGAGTGGGGCTTGCATGGAGGAGGAGGAGGAGGAGGAGGAGGAGGAGGAGGAGGAGGAGGAGGGCTCAGCTGTGGTGTTAAGTTGAGGAGAACTTGTAAAAGGGTGGCAGTGGGAGAGAAACAGATGTTAGCAGCCTCCCAATTTTTCCTGGGTCGGCTTCCACCCAGGAACATCTGTTAAACGTC
>NW_015392779.1:4041-8843 GCF_001527695.2 Protobothrops mucrosquamatus
TGCAAAGGTGGCTTCAGGCGAGCAGCTTCGAAGGCAGACCGGGAAGTTTTGAGCGATTCCAAGGAATTCCGGCCGTTGCAACTTTCTAAGCAGAAGGGGAGGGGGACAAGGGAAGGAAAGTTAGATATTACATTCATTTTAGGTATTAATTTATTCTGCGTGGCCGTTTACATTCGTGTCAGGTCCAAAGAACCAAGAGTGACACCCGGAGTTATTGCTGAGCAGTTGTTGTTTTTTCATCGCTGTTCGCCTACATTCCTGCTGGAATTGGGGATGTCTAGTTTAAGGAAGAAAAGGACGAGGGGGGACATGATAGCAGTCTTCCAGTATCTCAGGGGCTGCCCCAAAGAAGAGGGAGTCAAGCTCTTCTCCAAAGCGCCTGAAGGCAGGACGAGAAGCAACGGATAGAAACTAACCAAGGAGAGAAGCAACCTGGAACTAAGGAGAAATTTTCTGACAGTGAGAACAATTAACCAGTGGAACAACCTGCCTCCAGAAGCGGTGAATGCTCCAACACTGGAAGTCTTTAAGAAGAGATTGGACATTTGTCATTTGTCTGAAATGGTATAGGGTTTCCTGCCTGAGCAGGGGGTTGGACTCGATGACCTCCAAGGTCCCTTCCAACTTTATTATTATTATTATTATTATTATTATTATTATTATTATTATTATTATTATTATTATTATTATTATTATTATTATTATTATTACAGACAGAATCTTGCCAGTCTAAAGCAATTGTCTGCATAACTGTAAGTCAACCTCGGCAACTTTAACTTGGGGACTTTATATGCTGGCGGGGGAATTCTGAAAGTGGAAGTCCACAAGTCTTAACGCTGCCAAGGATGGCTACCCCTGATCTGTAGCTATGCAGGTCATTGCTTTAATCTGGCAATTTAATCTGTTTGGAGATGTCTACGGAGATTCTCGGTCATCCGACTCATTCCGTGTTTCTCCGAAAATAAGAGCCAATTGGAAAAATAAGCCCTAGCGTGATTTTTTTTCCCCAGGACGCTCCTAATATAAGCCCCCCCGCCCCAAAATAAGCCCCAGTTAAGATCATCAGCCAATCTGGTGGACATGCCCTAAAGCAAAAAGGTTTTGGGTCACAATACATTCATGGTTGGAGAAGACGACTAAAAAACAAATAGACTTTAAACCAGAATTGTTTCGGTTAGGAATAATCGGAGCTAATTAGAAGGAGAGCAGGATATCTAATATTGCATGTATTAACAGCAGCAAGAATTGTGTTTGCCCCATACTGGAAAAATGAAAACTTACCAACTGAAGAAATATTAATTAAAAAAAAAATTAGAGTGCGCAGAAATGGATAAATTGACTTTAGAGATTAAAGAGAAAGAAAATTCAGTTTACTTTAGAACATGGGATAATTTTTATCAATGGCTAGGAAAATGACTCAGAGAGAACGGAGTGTGATATATAACTTTGAATACATACTAGTAGGAAGGATGACATGGAGTGATTAACTAATATTGCCTAAGATAATTAACCATATTTATTGTTATCAAAAGTTGGAATTGAGATTGCCGGGAGAAATATCAACAACCTAAGATATGCAGATGATACCACTCTAATGGCAGAAAGTGAAGAGGAACTAAAGAGCCTCTTGATGCGGGTGAAGAAGGAGAGTGCAAAAAATTGGCTTGAAACTCAACATTAAGAAAACCAAGATCGTGGCATCCGGCCCTCTCAACTCCTGGCAAATAGATGGGGAAGAAATGGAGGGAGTGACAGATTTTATCTTCCTGGGCTCCAAGATCACCGCAGATGGAAATTAAAAGACGCTTGCTCCTGGGGAGGAAAGCCATGGCAAATCTAGACAGCATACTAAAAAGCAGAGACATCACCCTGCCAACAAAAGTGCGTAGAGTCAAGGCCATGGTTCTCCCAGTTGCAATGTATGGCTGTGAAAGTTGGACCATAAGAAAGGCTGAGCGCCAAAGAATGGAGGCCTTTGAACTCTGGTGCTGGAGAAGACTCCTGCGAGTCCCCTGGACTGCAAGGCGATCCAACCGGTCAGTCCTGGAGGAGATCAACCCCGACTGCTCTTTAGAAGGCCAGATCCTGAAGTTGAAACTCAAGTCCTTTGGCCACCTGATGAGAAGGAAGGACTCACTGGAGAAGAGCCTGATGCTGGGAAAGATGGAGGGCAAGAGAAGAAGGGGACGACAGAGAAGGAGGTGGCTGGATGGAGTCCCTGAAGCAGGAGGCGTGAGCTTCAATGGACTCCAGAAGATGGCAGAGGACAGGAAGACCGTCCTGGAGGAACGTGGTCC
This sequence comes from Protobothrops mucrosquamatus, assembly GCF_001527695.2. Lineage (NCBI taxonomy): Eukaryota > Metazoa > Chordata > Lepidosauria > Squamata > Viperidae > Protobothrops > Protobothrops mucrosquamatus. The sequence goes on from NW_015392779.1 coordinate 6,339, forward strand.
ATGGGGTCGCGATGGGTCGGACATGACTTCACAACTAACCACAACAACAAAGATCTAGCTGGAAAATAAGCCCTAATGCGTCTTTTGGAGCAAAAATTAATATAAGACCTATCTTATTTTTCGCAGAAACATGGGTAGTGGTCTCAAAGGAGCTTTATTTTTTTTTTTTCCTTTAAAAGGCAACTGGAGTGTGTGTTTTTTTTTTCCCTCTGAGGAAGAAGGAGGAGGAAACGTTTCACTTCTCATCCAGGAAACTTCCATCAGTTCTGATGGGGGTGGGGGGGCGGAGGGGAGGGAAGGAAGGATAAAGGATTGACAGTTGAGACTGGAAGGTGAGGGGGGGGGTGATAGAAGGATTGTATGTCTTCAAAGTCATCTGATCGGTAGCACTCTATCTGAAATTGATTCTGTGTGTTGAACATACTTTACTTTCAACAGCTTTGCTCCTAGTAAAGCCACTTTCAACTTCCAACTATTTTCCTTCCTTCCTCTCTCCCTCCCTCCCTCCCTTCATCTCAATTCTTTCCTTTCCTTCCTTCCTTCCTCTCAATTCTCTTCCTTCCTTCCTCCCTCCCCTCCATCTCAATTCATTCCTTTCCTTTCCTTCCTTCTTAATTCTCTTCCTCCCTCCCTCCATCTCAATTCTTTCCTTCCTTCCTTCTTCCTCCCTCCCTCCCACTTCTTTCGTTCCTCCCAATTCTCTCCTTCCTTCCTTCCTTCCTTCCTAATTCTCTCCTTCCTTCCTTCCTTCCTTCCTTCCTTGCTTCCTAATTCTCTCCTTCCTCCCTCCCTCCCTCTCAATTCTCTTCTTCCTTCCTCCCTCCTTCTCAATTCTCTTCCTCCATCTCAATTCTTTCCTTCCTTCCTTCTTCCTCCCTCCCTCCCACTTCCTTCCTCCCAATTCTCCTTCCTTCCTTCCTTCCTTCCTTCCTTCCTTCCTTCCTTCCTTCCTTCTTTCCTTCCTTTCTTCTTTCCTTCCTTCCTTCCTTTCTTCCTTCCTTCCTTCCTAATTCTCTCCTTCCTTCCTCTCTCCCTCTCAATTCTCTTCCTCCATCTCAATTCTTTCCTTCCTTCCTTCTTCCTCCCTCCCTCCCACTTCCTTCCTTCCTCCCAATTCTCCTTTCTTCCTTCCTTCCTTCCTTCCTTCCTTCCTTCCTTCCTTCCTTCCTTCCTTCCTTCCTTCCTTCCTTCCTTCTTAGTTCAGAAAGGAGGAAACAGTAAGCAGGTCTACAAACTCGTTCAAAAAAGTTGGGAAATTCTAAAAAGAGCCACACTAATCACTAATTTTGCCGAAAAAACAACATACCCCTTCAGGAGATCCCCAACCAGGAGGCTCTTGGTGTCCACCCTGTCCCTGGTCAAAGCTCCCTGGCACTCCTCAGGGCCACTGTGGCAGAGGAATCTCCACCAGGCATGACCCACTGTGACCTCATCATCTCAACCCACACTACACACACCTTTCCTCTTTAGGACCCACTGCTTTTTAAAAAAAAAAAAAACCAACCCATCCCCTGGAGGCGGGAGGAATCGCAATCACAGAATGGAAATCTGTTTTATAATGTGCCCAGGACCTCTACCGCCCCCCCAAATGCTGCGTGGTTCAAGGATCTGTCCTTTTGTAGGTGGCCACAGACACAAAAGCCACACAACGCACCACAGACGTGCATGGCTGAGAAATAGTGACTAAAGGAATTTTGCAAGGCAAACAGAATTACAAAACATGACTGGCTTATGCAAACACAATACAGAGCATGCTGGCTGGGGAATTCTGGGAGTTGAAGTCCAGCCAGCTTCAAAGGGAAAAGGTCGAGCAACGGTGCCCTAAAGAGACGCTAATCTAGGGGTAGGCAACCTTGGCTCTTTTATGACTGGTGGACTTCAACTCCCAGAATTCCTGAGCCAGCCATGCTGAGGGGAAAGGGAGAGGTTTCCAAGCTGAGCCATGCCGGCTCAGGAATTGTGGGAGTTGAAGTCCACGAGTCATTAAAGGGCCAAGGCTGCCTACCTCTGGCCTAGGCCTAGGCTGCTTTATGACTGGTGGACTTCAACTCCCAGAATTCCTCAGCCAGCATGGCTCAGCTTGGAAACTCCCCCTTTCCCCTCAGCGTGGCTGGCTCAGGAATTCTGGGAGTTGAAGTCCACCAGTCATAAAAGAGCCGAGGTTGCCTACCCCTGCGCTAATCCCTCCACCAGGTATTACCTCCGGGATCGCCGGCCCTCGCTGCTTTCTCGTCTGTCCATGCTGCCCTGGGGGCGGCCTTCCTGCTGTAAATGCCCTCTTTGTGTTTCACCATGGCGGTGTCCGAAGGACGGTCCTTCCTCGAACCCAGCACCTGCGGGGGGAAATCTGGCGGGACGGCATCGTTGGAGCCTGTTTGGGAAGAAAGCCAGAGGGGACAATTTTCAGAGAGAGGGAGAGGGGGAGAGAGGGAGAGAGGGAGGGAGGGAGAGAGGGAGGGAGAGAGAGAGGGAGAGAGGGAGGGAGGGAGAGAGAGAGAGAGAGAG
>NW_015392779.1:8969-12090 GCF_001527695.2 Protobothrops mucrosquamatus
GAGGGAGGGAGGGAGAGAGGGAGGGAGAGAGAGAGGGAGAGAGGGAGAGAGAGACAGAGAGAGAGAGAGACAGAGAGAGAGAGAGACAGAGAGAGAGAGGGAGAGAGGGAGAGAGAGTCAAACACTGCCTAGTGTTAGAAATTGATGTGGCTATAAAATGCACAATATTGGGGAGGGGGGGAGAGAAGGGCTTGGAGGACAAAGAAAGGCGGCATACCGGAATGGGAACTTTCCACCGTGGTCTCGGACCTGACGCGCGAGAGTTTCAAGGTTTCTCTTCCACAGGGAACGTAATACACCTCCGAGCAGCCGGGAGGTTTGTAAGGCAGCACCAAGGGCTGATCTGAAAGAGACAAAGCAGGAGTCGGCTTACTCTACCGGCTGCAAGGAGATAGATAGATAAATGATTGATCGATATAGAGATAAATAGATTAGATTAGATTAGATTAGATTAGGATTAGATTAGATTAGGATTAGATTAGATTGATTGGATAGATAGATAGATAGATAGATAGATAGATAGATAGATAGATAGATAGATAGATAGATAGATAGATGATAGATAGATAGATAGATAGATAGATAGATAGATAGATAGATAGATAGATAGGATGGATAGACAGACAGACAGACAGACAGACAGACAGACATAGATATGATTAGATTAGATTAGATTAGATTAGATTGATAGATTGGATAGATTAGATAGACACACAGAGATAGATATGATTAGATTAGATTAGATTAATAGATTGGATTGATAGACAGACAGATGATAGAGAGAGAGATGAGAGGGAGAGAGATGGAGGGAGGGAGAAAGAGGGAGGGAGAGATGCTAGAGAGAGAGATGAGAGAGAGAGACAGACAGAGACAGAGAGATGCTAGAGAGAGAGAGAGAGGAAGAGAGGGAGAGAGAGAGAAAGAGAGAGGAGGAAGAGAGGAAGAGAGGAAGAGAGAGAGAGAGAGGGAGAGAGAAGATGATAAATTCTCACCACCGGTTTGTCCATTCAAAACGGAGATCTTGGAGGCACCAAGCCTTGTGTCGGTGGGAGTTTTGTGACTCTTCGGATAAGGAGCTTCCCCATTCTCAGCGGCGACAAAGATCTCGGCAGAATAGGTGGTCTTCTCCGGGCTTTCTGTTGTTATTTGAGTGATGGCATCCGAAGACGTCCATTCAGTTTGGGAAGAAGCCGTAGTCTTCAAGTTCTCACCCGCGCTCGGTCCACTCAAACTCCGAGTTCCGGCGTCTGCTTGAGGTGGGCCTGCCACACGATCTCGGTCTGCCAGGGGTTCCTGAGCCTGCTGTAGGACCGGTTTAGCCCCTGTTGGAACATCTTGAGATGATGCCTCTCGGGGAAAGTCTGAGGATTCTTGAGTCTTCCGCTTAGATTCTGCGGCCTTTGACCCGGAAGTATCTTCTAAGGAAAGACGGGAAACATCCGAAGCGGTTGGCTGAACAACTTCAACCTCTCTCCCTTCTGGACCAACGTCCACCGGGTCCGAAAGGTCCAACTCAACCCGCTTTGGAGAGAGAGTAAGGTGGACACCAGAGAGGGCTTTCCTGGTGGGTGATGTAGGAGACCCCAGCACGGCTGTGGAAACACGGTCTAGGGAAGCGGCGTGTAACAGGCCAGTACTCCCACTGTCTCGACTTCTGGCCTTGTGTAAAGATGAATCGGGAGTAGATACATCTTTGGGCTTGTGTAAATATGAATCGGAAGCAGACGTACCTTCTCTTACGGACGTATTTTCTTTGCCTTCGGCCAACAGTGACTTAGCAGCACTCCCGGCCTCGTCTACCGAGCAATTCTGGGAGCGTACGTGGCCCGTCTTTTGTGGAGACAACATCACACCTCTTTCTGGCCCGGTTTTGCCAGCGTAAATATTATCCAGCGTTTTAGCGTATCTCCTCTGCTCGGCCAGAACTGGATCGGAACGCCGCTTCTCCTTAATGGGGTCCTTGGGTTGGATACCTCTGCTTGGGGATGTCTCCGCGGGAGCAGCGAGACCGTCTCGACGAGGTCCATCCCTGGTGGCCTTGACAGACCCGGAGGGAGGACAGACTTTTGGGGAAGGAGATCTCTCTTTCTTCTCGGAAAGACAAGCGGCAGCAAGGCGGGCTGAGCGGCGAGCGTCATCACTTGGCAGCTGTGAGTTGCCAAACTTCGGCTGCTCCTGGCTCGTCGGCCGGGCTTCCGAAGATACGGGATGACGAGCGTCGGCTTCCGCAAGGACAGTCCGGGGCACGCGGGAAGTGGGAGAAGGCGACCTCCTCCGAGAGGCGAAAGTGATGGAGGTGATTTGAATGGCGGCTTCAACCGACGTGATGCTCTCGGACATATCCAACAGAGCTGGTCTGTTCCGGTCCTCTTTGACGGGTGCCTTTGAGGCCCCTTTGAGATCCGCGTCTGAGCGAACGTGAGAATCGGCGTCGGAGTCCAAGGCGTTACCGGGAGGTGGCTGCAGTTGGCTGGAGACAGGAATCTGGGCACCGCGGGAGGGTTTAGCCTCCGGGTCGGCTGCTAAGGCGCCATCTGTCACAGGCTCCGAGAACTCGGCTAGCTGCAAACCGTATTTCTGAAGGGCTGTTTGCAAGTCGTGGTCTCTTAGATGACGCCAGTGTCCCGGTTCTACCGCTACAGCAGGACTGGAGTTTGGAAAGCTTTGGAAGCTGCTTCTCCAATGCTGCTTCTATTAAGTATTCAACAAGAAAGAGAGTCACGACAGGCAGATAGTAACGCTGGAGCACTAGGAGCTTTTGATGCCTGTCTGTCAAAATGAAGAGGGAGGGGGTGTCAACGCTGCTAACATCGGATGGTTTTGCATTGACAACAGATGGAAGTGTAGCCATCTTTTTCCCTTTTGCTTTTAGACTTAGATGATGCTGGGAGGGGGGGATGTGAACGAGAGTCCGGCTAGACGTAACAACACCAAACCTAGCGTGAGAATCAAGGTTATTGTAACCAGAGCTGATAAGGAATTGGCGGGCTGGAGAACTGGAGAGGAAGCCCGCGCTTCAAGCTAATTGGGGGATGTGATTTATGACTGTTAATTGGAGGAGGGAATTGTGCTTTGATACTAGGTGCCCAGGGGAGGGGAATTCAGTTTTTGGCTTCGATTA
>NW_015392779.1:13273-16933 GCF_001527695.2 Protobothrops mucrosquamatus
TTATTATTATTATTATTATTATTATTATTATTATTATTATTATTATTATTATTATTATTATTATTATTATTATTATTATTATTATTATTATTATTATCTCCTGGGAATCGGGCTTCTAAAACCCAACTTGGTGGTAGATTCAGCCTCCTTTCTGGGGACAGAATTGGGAAAAGATGTCATCGGGCCACAAGGAAGAAACAAAAAATAAAAAAATAAACTGTAAAGATAGTGGAAGAGCCGCATAAAACAGGCGTGGCTACCTATTTGTTTTCATTTTCACCACGTACGTGCCATGTTTAAAAAAAAAATAAGCAAAGGCTTATTCCAACGGCTGCTTGCTTTCCCCCCCCCCCAAAAAAAAAAAAAAAAAAAAAAAGCATAACCGCCAAGCGATTAAGAGGCATCAGATGCAGAAAGATCTAAAAAAAAAAAAAAATCCATTAGAAAGGAAGGGAAAACAAAGCCCGTCGCAAAGGAGGCGACAAGAGAGAACAATTCTCTAAACTGAAGACTGGAAGGCAACCAGGCCTTGGCGGGTTTCCCGGGAGAAAAAACACACGCACACAAGGCTACAGCTACACAACTGAAACGATTTCTTTTAGCACCTTACATGCCAGGAGAACGGGGCCGGGTGTGATTTATGCACAGAAAGCCGATTCAATACACCTGCCAAAGCTGATAATAAATAAAGATGTTGAGGTGTTGTTATGAAATATTTTGTTTTGGTACGACACATTTTTTTTGTAGCAGGAAGTGAGCTTTGGAGGCCAAGGCACCTAATTTCTATCTGCAGCCCTTTGAAAAGATTCTATCATCTCATCTATCTATCTATCTATCTATCTATCTATCTATCTATCTATCTATCTATCTATCTATCTATCTATCTATCTATGTGTCTGTCTGGCTATCATCCATCCATCCATCCATCCATCCATCCATCCATCCATCCATCATATCTATCTATCTATCTATCTATCTATCTATCTATCTATCTATCTATCTATCTATCTGTCTGTCTGGCTATCATCCATCTGTCTGTCTGTCTTTCAGTCTGGCTACCATCCATCCATCCATCCATCATCCATCCATCCATCCATCCATCCATCCATCCATCCATCCATCCATCCATCTATCTATCTATCTATCTATCTATCTATCTATCTATCTATCTATCTATCTATCTATCTATCTATCTATCATCTATCTCTATCTCTATATATCATCTATCTCCTACCTATGTACCTATCTGTCCATCTATCTCCAGTCTGTCTGCCTGCCATCTATCCATTCATCCTCTATCTCCTATGTATGTATGTATGTATATATGTATGTATGTATGTATGTATTATGTATCTGTCTGCCTGCCTGCCTGCCACCCACCCACCCATCTACCTATCTATCATCTATCTCCTACCTATGAACCTACATACCTGTCTATCTCCTGCCTGCCTGCCATCTATCTATCTATCTATCTATCTATCTATCTATCTATCTATCTATCTATCTATCTATCTATCTATCTATCTATCTATCTACCTACCTACCTACCTACCTACCTACCTACCTAATTTATTTGTAAAACTGATATACAAAATTTATTTGTATCAACCGTATCTTAGCGACTGGGCGGCTTACAACCTAAAAACATGAAAAACATTAAAACCATCCATTATAAAAACCCAGATGATTAAAAACATCCATAGAAAAAGGTGCAGTCGTCTTTCTGAAAAAGAACCTTTGAATGTAATTTGGGGGGAGAAAGGAAGAGGTGACATTTCTTTTGAATGTCTTTCATTATTATTATTATTATTATTATTATTATTATTATTATTATTATTATTATTATTATTATTATTACTACTACTACTACTACTACTATTATTATTACTATTATTACTATTATTATTATTATTATTCACAGACACGATCCATCCAAGACGGTATCAGGACTGGTTGTTACCCAATAATCTTTCTCTGAACGTTTGCAAGGGCAGGAAGTGATAAAACCAATCCTAGTGTCTGACTCGCATAAGTTGAAAAAGAAATCAAAATAAGTATCAGAAGCTGAAATGAGGTGTGTGGTTTTTTTTTTGTCTAACACAGCCAAAGAAAGGAAGGACCTTCGTGAAAATAGCTTTGAATCTCAATAAACCAAAAAACAAGATATTGCCTTTCTTTGGAGAAATGTACATGTCTGCCTGCTAATTTTTATATCAGCGGGGAAATTCTGATCTAAATCAACATTGGTATCGCCGGGGGTTTCATTTCCTTTCTGAATAGCCGCACTAAACAATGCAGAAGCCCATTATGACCCCAGGAAAGCTATTTCTTTCCATATAAAGGACTTTCTTATTAAGAACAGAACATATCAGTGACCAGGTCAGAGGTGAACTGGAAGCAGAGAAAGAAGCGTCCAGCAGAAAACTATATTAAAAAAACCAAAACCTTCCCTTTTCTGAATTTTAATACTAAGCTTAATAGGAACCAGAGATAATGCCTGTTAGCCTTTCATAACGCTCTAAAAACCTGGCCATCTTAATAATAATAATAATAATAATAATAATAATAATAAAAATAATAATAATAATAAAAATAATAATAATAATAAAGTTGGAAGGGACCTTGGAGGTCATCTAGTCCAACCCCCTGCTCAGGCAGGAAACCCTAGACCATTTCGGACAAATGGCTGTCCGGTCTCTTCCTGTACCTGGAGTGCCGAATGCGTTAGAGGCACTCCAGGTATGTAGGGAGTCCTCGATTTACGACTGCAGTTTATGTTGCTAAGCGAAACAGTTGTTCAGTGAATTTTGCCCCCATTTTGCGACCGTTCTGGTCACGGTTGTTAAGGCAATCTGGCTTCCCAAATGGACTCTGCTCGTCAGAAGGTCGCAAAAGGGGATCACGGGACCCCCCCGGGGGACGCTGCGACCGTCATAAATAGGAGTCAGTTGCCAAGCCTCTGGATTTTGATCACGTGATCGTGGGGGGGGGGAATGCTGCTAACAGTTGTGACGGTGAAAAACGGTCGTAAGTCACTCTTTTCACTGGCGTTGTAACTTTGAAGAGTTCCCTAAATGAACTGAGGTAAATTGAGGTCTACCTGGATTGCTCACTGGCCAAGTATCTCCGCTGCTGTGTATGTTTAATTTGGGATTTTTCCATTCATTTTATTATTTTAAAATGGTTTTTTTAGCATTTTAATGGTGATTTTGTTTTTCATGTGCGTGAATCGTAAGCTGCCCAGAGTCATTGACTGAGATGTGCGGCTATAGAGAAGGAAGGAAGGAAGGAAGGAAGGAAGGAAGGAAGGAAGGAAGGAAGGAAGGAAGGATAGAGATGGAAGAACTGAGAAGGAAAGAGAAGGAAGGAAGGAAAAAAGGAAGGAAGGAAGGAATAGAGATGGAAGAACAAAGAAGGAAGGAAAGAAAAAGAAGGAAGGAAGGGATAGAGATGGAAGAACAGAGAAGGAAAGAAGGAAGGAAAGAGAAGGAAGGAAGAAAGGAAGGATAAAGATGGAAGAACAAAGAAGGAAGGAAAGAGAATGAAGGTAGAAAGGAAGGAAGAAGGAAGGAAGAAATGAAGGATAGAGATGGAAGAACAGAGAAGGAAGGAAGGAAGGAAGGAAGGAAGGAAGGAAGGAAGGAAGGAAGGAAGGAAGGA
>NW_015392780.1:0-7670 GCF_001527695.2 Protobothrops mucrosquamatus
CCAATGTGAAGATAGGAAGGGAGAAAAATGCATACCTTATTTCCCATCTTGAATGGTAGCAGCTATTCTGCCTGTGAGTGGAACACATTATATGGGGTTCAGCAATTCACCTCTCTGGTTTCTACTACTTATCTCACAGCCCTCTTGATTTCAAGACATTTTTCCTCCCTCATTCCTTGCTTGTAGCATCTTCAGCTAAGCCCTAAGGCCACACAGTGCCTCAGATGCAAAGGGAAAAGGAGCTTTGATGGACAGAGTGGTTCTTTGCATAGATACAAATAATGCACCAACTGTGTCCTTTCCTGGACAAGGAAGTCACTGAAACGCTCACTCATACCTTTGTCACCTCACAAATAGATTACTGTAATGTGCTCTACATGAAACTGCCCTTGAAGACCATTTAGAAGTACAGCTAGTCCAGGATGTGGCCGTCCAGGCAGGGTTGGACATGCTTTGTTGTGTGTATATTCATGAGCTGCACTGCTTACTAGTTGGTGTCTGGATGTAATTCAAGATACTGTGTTTTTTTAAAATAAAGTCTTTTATGGTATAGAGCAGGGGTGTCAAACTCGCGACGTATCGTGACTTTTTTGCCATTGCCGGTAATGGGATAGGCACGGTTTTGCTATGATGCATCTGGCCCATGGGCCGGCAGTTTGATACCCCTGGTATAGAGGCTGGACAAACTATTTGTTCCCATAACTATCTGCCATTGGGCAGAGTGGGCATGCTCTGGGTCCCATTGATTAAGGAGTGTTCTCTTGTTGGGCCCAGGAAGTGTACCCTCTGGAATAAAATCCCTCCCCTCCCATAGCTCCCACCCAAGGACATCCAGGATGGCATTAAAAACTTTGCAAATCTTCCAAGTTCCAGGGCAAAGCGTGTGTATTTTTTTAAAAAAATGTTTAATTGTAAACTTTCCAGATTTGCTAGAAATCAGTCAATCTCTAAATTGTATAAACAAACAAAAAACATGTTGTTTACGGTGATTTGAGACAAACAAACATGTTGTATTGTAGTACCTCTGCAGTTATATTTAGTGATATTTCTCCATCCTGTGGGGCTGCCACAAAGAAGAGGGGCTCAACCTATTTACCAAAGCACTAGAAGACAAGACAAGAAACAATGGATGGAAACTAATCAAGGAGACAAGCAATCTAGAATTAAGGTTAAACTTCCTAACAGTGAAAACAATTAACCAATGGAATGGCTTGCCTTCAAAAGTTGTGGGTGCTTCATTACTGGAGGCTTTTAAAAGAGACCAGACAGCCATTTGTCTGACATGATATAGGATCTCCTGCTTGAGCAGGGGGTTGAAGACTTCCAAGGACCCTTCAACCCTTATTTTGTATTTTGTATTCTCTAGTCTATTCTGTACTCTGTATTTTGACATCTTACTGTGATTTTCATTGTGCCTACCTTTTTCTTTGTGTTTAGCCCTTTGAATTGCAGTGAGCCAAAGCCCTGGTTCTGCTTTTGCTCTGGCTGCTCAGCAAGGTATCACAACTTTGTTGGGGGTTCAGAATATGCTGTATTATTGGTGGCATGGAAATAAAATTATGTTGTATCTTTACAAGCTGATTTGTGACTTTGTTGCTTCACGTAAGTCCAATTTTGTCTACAGGGGAAAAATACAGAGTGAAGATAATTAAATCTACTATGAACCAAATAATTCACCATATTTCTCTTTATCTTTCTCTCCCTATGAACCATCTTTGATTTTGCATCCATACATTACTTTATATCATGCCTTTTATTCTTAAATCTCTCACCTCTGCCTTTTTGGGGAACCTGTCTATCTAGTCTTCTCAGTCTTCCACTTCTTTTCAATCAGTTCACTTCTTGATTTATTCTATTTTAACTAGTTTTTTTTAAAATACTGTTTCAGTTAAATAAGAATAATGAGTAGGACCTTAAGTTTTTCAAGTAAAACCTATGCACACACACACACACACACACACACACACAACTAAAGCCTTCTTTATTCATTGAATGGATGAGGGGTATATAATAAGAGGAATAGGAACCTTGCTCTTTGCTAATATTGTCTGCCTGTCTTGTCCCGGCCTCTGTGTCAATCAGGAAGAAAGAATAGCAATTAAAAGAATGTGTGGTTTTGAAATAAAACAAATACCTCCCTCCCTCCCTCCCTCCCTCCCTCTCTCTCTCTCTCTCTCTCTCTCTCTCTCTGTGCGTGTGTGTGTGTCTGTCTGTCTGTCTGTGTTTCTGTCTCTCTCTATCTGTGTCTCTGTGTCTCTGTATCTCTATCTCTATCTCTATCTCTTTAGTTGATTATGATGAACACTAAACATGGAGCAATTTTAAAAAAAGGGACTGTGTCCTCAGATGGAATACCTGACTAAGATTCCCTGGACTTCAAAACTTGGATAGTATTTGGATGGTTGGCTTCTATAGATTAATATATTAGCACTTAGACTTATATACTGCTTCACAGTACTTTACAGTCCTCTCTAAGCGGTTTTACAGAGTCAGCCTATGGCCCCCAACAATCTGGGTCCTCATTTTACTGACCTTGGTAGGATGGAAGGCTGAGTCAACCTCGAGCTGGTGAGAATTGAACTGCCAAACTGCTGGTAGCCTGCAGTCAGCAGAAGTAGCCTCCAGTACTGCATTTTAACCACTGCGTCACCATGGCTCCATAATCATATTCCATATTCCCCTATACTCCATATTCCCCTAATAGAGATTTAAGGGAAGTAAAAAAAAACATTCCAGAAGACAATGGCAAAAGTATTGCTGTTGTATTGTAGTGCTGCCAAAAATAATTACACAAATGTGTCCATGAATTCACCAGAAGTCAAGATTCACATGAGAGAGGTGACCTTAAATGAGGACTTTATCTAAAATCTTATTTTGGAAGGAAAGTAGAGAAAAATAAGGTTACAGGATGGGGATATTGAGTGTTACTAATTTTGATAGCATATTTATCTCCTAGGTCCAGAAACAAGAGTGGAAGAAGCTATTATTTTCCTATCCTGTTCATGAATTTCCTGCATGAGTCTGGTTAGGCCATATGTAATATAAAATAATAGATTCAGTAGATCTTGGGTCTGATTTCTGAGTTGGCAATAGCTTTCTTTCATTACCTACCACAGTTAGGGTTATTCAGTAAGATCACCATTCCTAGGCTTCCATGAGAACTGAAATATGTCTTTTAATAGGGAGTGGTTGAGCAAAATAAGTAAAAGCCAAGTCTACACAGAAGAGTCTGAAAGTCCAAGGGCATGTATTATGTATTATTTTGAAAGATTTTATAATCAATGGAAAATGTCATAACAAAATAAAAACAAGAAATAAAAAAATCCAAAGTGATATGGAAGCTGGATCTCAGATGCTGGCTCTCAGATGAATTAGGTACAATGTTAGTAAAGTTGGAAGATCAGCACACATTTTTTTAATAAACTGTGAATACATATGGGGTTGGCTCTTGAAATGCACAATTAATAAAATTCCTTGGTTATGGCTTCCCAACTTTTCTTAGGAAGTCATAAATATGACTGATAAGGAATTCTTGACTTCTTGTCGGTTGCCCTAATTGATTCCAGTCGCAGATCTTTAGTGTATTACCCATCACTTCTCATGGTCTTCTTTTATGTCAGGGCAAAATCTGCTTTGTGTGGAACAAACCATTAACCCTCAATCATGTACACAGTATCCCCAAATCAGACCAATCCCTGGTCAAGATTGTTGTGCTTATTGCAAAGTGAAAAAAAATAGATACAGATGGAACCAATCATTTTTTTTAAAAAAAATATTCTTCATCCCTTAATTTGTTTTGGAACCGAGGAACTGATTCACAGAAACGAGTCCTGTGTAAGTGTACACTTAAATGCGAAGAAGGCTTCCTGTTTACTGGGGAAGCAATGTTACCCATGTATAATGCCCTCTCCTATGGTCAGTAGAACAAACCAGCTAAGATAAAGTCATAAAAATGGACATCTTTTTTTTTTTTTTTTACGTTTTGCCAAATTTCTCACTTTAACAACTCTAGTTCTAACTGATTCTGTTGGGTATAGATTTCTCAGAAAACTTCAGATGACAGTTAAGATATGCTTCCACACATTTTTTTTATTTAACAAATCAGAACATTTAAATTAACAAGATGAAACACCATGTGCTATGATTATTTGAACAACAAAAAAGGTTTTTCATAAATAGAGAACATCTCAAGAAATTTTCTTGCTGTTCCTGTTGAAAAAGAACTTGTGCACACTTCTAAAGTGTGTGTGTATGTGTGTGTGTGTGTTAGTAATTGCCTTGAGGATTGAGGATTTTGTTCTTCATCAGCTCTTCCACATTTTTCTATAAAGAACATCAAGTCTAAAATCAATGTGTCTCTAAAATTTCCGAAGGACCAAATTTTAACAATTATTTATATTTCTTTGACTTCTTTGATATTAATTGTTCCTTTTTGCCCCTCCAGAGTTTATTACCAACAGCATAACAACAAGGACCTCAATAAATGGGCCTGGCTTTAAGGGGGTCTAATAAAATGGCAGACAAAAACGTGATTAGCAGAATAGATTGATATCACCTTCCTACCAAATTTGCAAGCTCCTCGAATCAGGCTTATTTTCTTTATTGACAACAGAAAGTAGATACCTTTAGCAGAGCAAGATAAACCCAGGAGCTACTGAATAAGTGATGAAGGCTAATGAATAATTTAATCTCAACACTAGAATACCTAAAATAAAATATATGTTAGTGAAAGTACAAGCATTTTTAGAATCTAGTAATGTGCAGAGATGGGGGCTGGATTTTGTATTTCCCCAAAAAATATTTGTCAAAGAATTATCGTTCTCCAACAACAGAGAATTGACCACCTTCTTCTATAATCTCTGAAATAAAGAAAATACCAGATTTGGCATGGAAGAAAAAAAACAAAAACCCCAGAGCTACTCTTATAGTTCTTTTGGGTTAAAAAGAAGAGCTTGGCTATTCTCCAAAGACCTGTGATGCGTTGTGGCTGCACAACACAGATTGAAATGCTGTCAGATATATTAACCTAAACTACTCCATTTTCTCCAATCCTTTTAAAAGAATTACTAGTCTTGTTAAAACAGGGAAACTGGAATGATTTAGCTGCACCAGCCTAGTTTTGGTCTATGGGTCTATTAGTGTACTTTTTAAACGTGTATTTATATTCTGCCTTTATTATTTTTGTAAACAACTCAGGATGGCAAACATATCTAATACTCCTTCCTTCTTCTATTTTCCCCACAACTCTGTGAAGTGAGTTGGCTTGACAAAGAATGACTGACCCAAGGTCACCCAGCCAGTTTCCATGTCTAAGGCAGGACTAGAACTCCCGGTCTCCTCTAGTTTCTAACCTGGTGCCTTAACATTATACCAAGCTGACCCAATTAGAATTCTCTGGGCATATAAAAAATGCTGACCCCACCCTACCTTTTACTGCCCTAAGCAATCAAGGCAAGGAGCATTGCCTCATGTAATTAGGAGCAGATATCATTTTCTGCATTCTTACAAAGATGGCAAAAAGATACACCATCTTGGGAATAGACCATGACCAAGCTGGGTGTGGTTTTGGCTGGATAGAATCTGAGGGGAGCTGGGCTATGGTGAGATCTTGCCCAGATCAGCAGATCATTTGTTTAGAATTTTGGAGATGAAGAAACAGGGTGACAAGGGTGGCCCAGCATCTCTGCAGCCATAGTGAAAAGGGCCAGGAGATATTGTGCTCATCAACTGGATGGGCAAAAGCAGTCCTACCGCAAACTTGCTGGGCCAATTTGGGCTCAGCAGATTCTTGAATTTTATCACACCATCTCAAGCCTCCTCTTCCATGGACTCTAAAGTGTTTGCTCAGGAAGGTTGACATTAGACCACTTAAAGCCAATTTCAGGCTGTCACAATATTGAGTTAGCCACAGTGGTGTTGGAAATGGCCTCAGGACATGACTCCTTCAAGTGCTTGGTTGCTGGATTACGTTGGGTTGTGGTAAACAGAACATGNTTTATCACACCATCTCAAGCCTCCTCTTCCATGGACTCTAAAGTGTTTGCTCAGGAAGGTTGACATTAGACCACTTAAAGCCAATTTCAGGCTGTCACAATATTGAGTTAGCCACAGTGGTGTTGGAAATGGCCTCAGGACATGACTCCTTCAAGTGCTTGGTTGCTGGATTACGTTGGGTTGTGGTAAACAGAACATGTGGAAGAGGTTTTAGTATTTCTTGATCTATATTTTCTGAAGGCAGGACAAGAAGCAATGGATAGAAATAATCAAGGAGAGAAGCAACCTAGAATTAAAGAGAAATTTCCTGACAGTTAGAACAATTAGTCAAATGACTTGACTCCAGAAGTTTTGGGTGCTCCAACACTGGAGGTTTTTAAGAAGAGATTGGACAACCTTTTGTCTGAAATGGTATAGGGTTATCTGCTTGAGCAGAGGGTTGGACTAGAAGACCTCCAAGGTTCCTTCCAATTCTGTTATTCTGTTATTTATCTTGTAAGCATAAGCTAGATGCTCTATTTACTGAAAGGATGACAGGAAAAGTGCATAGAATCAGTCTCTTTTCTTTATGATGTATTGGATTGCATCATAAAATGGAGTAAATGCACAGACCTAAAATGTTTCAGAGCTCCAGTGCGTTTGGGACACCTTCCATCAGGCATGTGGCCAAAATTACATCACCAATTGCTGTTTAACGTCATTGTCATTCAATCTGTAGTCATTTTCATCTTTTTGTGATCCTCTGGATTGTGCCAGGATTGGCTGCTAGAACTTCTTTTTTGAATTCTTGTAAGCTCCTGCCTAGGTTATCGGTTGTAATACTTGGCCATCATGCCTTCTACTGGCCCAGTTTCTGACGATCTTCAATTTTTCCAGGTGTCATGGTCTTCCCCAATAACTGTTGCCCTTTTCAAAATTAGATTATAACAGACTTCTACAGTGTGATTTCTGATACTTTTATGTCGGTGTCTTTATTTCTTTCATTTCTATAACAGCCCATCTCTACAAGTGACCCTGGATGGCACACATTGTAAAACATAAAAAACAATTAAAACAGTTTTATATATATATTACAAGCAAATGATATTTTTGGTCTTCAGATGACACGTGGGGCAATTTTTACATTTTCCAAACAGGATTTCAAATGCAGGATCGTAGTTTCATATAAGCAAGAGGTTTGGCTAACCACAATGCTCTTCTTGTCTTCAGCAATAATAATGTCTACTTTGTAAGAATATGCATCCAGTTTGGCATTTTTAATGTCTTTTTTACCCTTTTGAAATTATTATAAATGATAAGAGGAACTACTATGGCATAAATCTATCTATATTCTCATCTATATGTTTTAAAAATTAATATTGTAGTTTGAGGTATATCCTCCTCACAATATATGGAGAATTAAGCAAGCAATTTCTCAGAGCAATAATGGCTTGTTTAGGGCCCCTCACATACCGAGCTAAAAAATGAATCCCATAAATTTCACCTAACTTCCCTCTATGTCTCAGGAAGGATTCTGAACACTTTGCATTTATTTACATTTGAATCCCAATAAATTTCAGACTGTGTGGAAGAACTTTGTGGGCATGCATATTGCATAAATATGCATTCCTATTTCCATATGCAGGGGAGCTCATTTACAAAACCAACAGAGACAATGAATTAATTAAGGCTGTTCA
>NW_015392780.1:9780-12400 GCF_001527695.2 Protobothrops mucrosquamatus
CCTGCTCAGGCAGGAAACCCTATACCATTTCAGACAAATGGCTGTCCAGTCTCTTCTTAAAAACTTCCAGTGTTGGAGCATTCACCGCTTCTGGAGGCAGGTTGTTCCACTGGTTAATTGTTCTCACTGTCAGGAAGTTTCTCCTTAGTTCTAGGTTGCTTCTCTCCTTGATTAGTTTCCATCCATTGCTTCTTGTCCTACCTTCAGGCGCTTTGGAGAATAGCTTGACTGCCTCTTCTTTGTGGCAGCCCCTGAGATATTGGAACACTGCTATCATGTCCCTCCTCTTCATTAAACTAGATATACCCAATTCCAGCAACCGTTCCTCATATGTTTTAACCTCCAGTCCCCTAATCATCTTTGTTGCTCTAACTGTCAGGAAATTTCTCCTTAGTTCTAGGTTGTTTCTCTCCTTGATTAGTTTCCATCCATTGCTTCTTGTCCTGCCTTCAGGTACTTTGGAGAATAGCTTGACTCCGTCTTCTTCCCTGAGATATTGGAACACTGCTATCATGTCCCCTTTTGTCCTTCTCTTCATTAGACTAGACATACCCAATTCCAGCAACCGTTCCTTATATGTTTCAGCCTCCAGTCCCCTAATCATCTTTGTTGCTCTTCTCTGTACTCTTTCTAGAGTCTCAACATTTGTTTTACATCGTGGTGACCAAAACTGGATGCAGTATTCCAAGTGTGGTCTTACCAAGGCATTGTAAAGTGGTATTGATACTTCACGTGATCTTGATTCTATCCCTCTATTTTTCCTCCTGGTAATGCATAATTAAAGACATAATTTGAGATGTTATTATGTCCCAAATTCTTAAGCAACTTGGTTTTGACATCAC
Source organism: Protobothrops mucrosquamatus (assembly GCF_001527695.2). Classification (NCBI taxonomy): domain Eukaryota; kingdom Metazoa; phylum Chordata; class Lepidosauria; order Squamata; family Viperidae; genus Protobothrops; species Protobothrops mucrosquamatus. The sequence goes on from NW_015392780.1 coordinate 10,623, forward strand.
AAAAACTACCATGCTATCACATCACATATTTTGCTTTTCTCGCAGGGGAGGGAGGAATTGCATCACAACTGGGAGTGTCATAATGCATGGGCACAAATTGTATGCAAAACTGTGTCTGATCCATCTTATTTTGCTAGGAATTACCATCCATTTTCTATTGTCTTCTAGACTTCAGAAAACCTTCAAAAGAAGAATTTTACAACAAGACCAAAGGAACACATATGAAGCACTTGGGTTTTTTTTAACCAAAAAAGCAGTCATGCCATTTACAAAGCTCATGCAGCTGTTTCAGAAGCTGCTCCCAGCGGTTTAAATCCTTGCTCAGAGCGAGAATCCAAAGAAAACTTTTCTCAATAGGACTGTCCGATCTCTGCTTCAGCACTTGTTTCACTTCCTAGAAATCTAAACATAATTTCCATCCCCAAAGCTTTTCCTGTCCTTGTTTTAAATCCTAGCATGTTTAAAATATATCATACGGTATCACAATAGTTTGGTTGCACTTACCCATTGAAATATGAATAATACTTTTAAAAATGTTTTCAACAATAATCTACGGATAACAGGACCAGCCCCTTCATTGGAAGTGGTCTGCCTGACCTGACAAGATACAAGCTTATTAAAATGGTTTGATGATTACCAGGATCATAATATGAAAGTGGTAAGGAGCTGCAAGCATGGCTAATGGTCTGTTCCCTGCCGGATAAGGATTCAGAAATGATTGGGAAATGGGCATGCACCTCCTCAGAAGGTTTCTATTCTAAGATTCATTGTTGCAATATCTAAGCACGGTTCCAACATCTAAGGGGCTGCGACAAAGAAGAGGGGTTCAACCTATCCTCCAAAGAACAAGAAGCAATGGATGGAAACTAATCAAAGAGAGAACTGACCTAGAATTAAGGAGAATTTTCCTGATTAATTAAATGGAACAATTTCCCTGCAGAAGTTGTGGGTTCTCCAACATTGGGGATTTTAAAGAAGAGATTGGACAACCATTTGTCCTGAATAGTATAGAGTCACCTATTTGAGCTGGAGCTTGGACTAGAAGACCTCCAAGGTCCCTGCCAACTCTGTTATTCTGTTGCAAAATTGGATTCTAAAGTGAATATAATCAGTTGTTGATATTTCTGTCACATTATCCCTTACCCTTTCAGTAAATCTTGTTTTTTAAAAAAATTAAAAACATTGTTTTTGGTTACTAAGAGTTTCAGGTTATCCTTCTCAGCTTTGCGCAACCAGTAGTTCTACAACACTGGGCCTTTTAGCCCTGTAGAGAAAACCCCTAGGTGGTTATCTTCTTTTGAGACCTTCTTCGCATCTGGAAAATAAAGGAAGGGCTAAGAAAAGTGACATGTTATTTGAATTAAGTCAGCAACACTCCCCCAAAACCAAATATGGACACACTAGAATTTAAATATAAAAAGAGGAAAATCTTGTTGGAAAAAGGCAAAAGAAAGAAGGAGGAGTTTGAGGAGATACATGCATACCTTAATGAATACATTATTCCTTATAGAGCTGTCATTCATATCTTGCAAAAGGAGAGGCTCTGCATTTTATGTGGAGCAAGGAGAAAGGAAGAGAAGAGATAATAATAATAATAATAATAATAATAATAATAATAATAATAATAATAATAATAATAATAATAATAATAATAATAATAATAATAATAGTAAAGTTGGAAGGGACCTTGAAGGTCATCTAGTCCAACCCCCTGCTCAGGCAGGAAACCCTATACCATTTCGGACAAATGGCTGTCCAGTCTCTTCTTAAAAACTTCC
>NW_015392780.1:15815-16932 GCF_001527695.2 Protobothrops mucrosquamatus
TAGATAAATGATCTGTCCTTGTAGACTAGTGATTTGTTTACAGATAGGACAGTTTCCAAGTTTGAAAAGGGTACTGCGAAAGACAGCTGCAAGGCAAGTGTTGCACTGAACTAAGCCAGACATTCTTAGATATAGGGAATCTCAGACACACTTGCCCTGAATGTACTGCTGCTGTTTATGATTTTTAGTTATGTAATTTAAATGCAAAATAAATACACTATAAATGAAATGGAGATCCAATCAGGGCCTAGCTACTTTCCTGGTGGATCCTCCCAAAACTTACAGTTCTAGCAGCAACTGATGCAATATAGAACGTCCCAGCAGCTCCGGCAGGAGTTGAAATGGAGTTTCAAAAGAGTTTTCACTCACCTGAATAACAGAGTCCACTTGCTTAAATGCAAAATGCCCTAGAGCTGGGGTCTTCCAACTTGGCCCTTTTATGACTTGTGGACTTCAACTCCCAGAATTCCCCAGCCAGCGTGTCTGGCTGAGGAATTCTGGGAGTTGAAGTCCACAAGTCATAAAAAGGCCAAGTTTGAAGACCCCTGACCTAGAGGACTTCTGTCACTCAGTAACAACAAGACCGAGAAGGAGGGACCATCTATTTAACCCAGGATAAAGTCAGTTCTCATTTTCCTATGGTTTCATATCTTGCTGTTTGTGTTGTAAACACCTTGCTTCTGTTTTATGAATGGATCTGCTGTACGTTTCAATACTCTGACTGTAACAGAAGGGAAGGATGTAAATCTCCTTAACTATAGTCAATCACATTAAAAGACCCCAGAAACAGAGGTGGAGAGTATGTGGACCTGCAGAGGAGATAATCTTGGATGTCCATTCTCCATTTAAGCTTATGAATCTCTCAGGGTAGCCTATTGCGATGAGAAAAGCTATTTGATGGATGTTCCTCTGACTCATTTTTTTTCCCCACCACAGGTCTGGTTCTCCAATGAGGCTCCTGTAAGAACAAAACCAATCTGCTACTCTGGATTCAAGCTCAGACAGATGTATATCATTAGTTCCCACCGTGGGAAGGAAATATTATGTGAAAGCCATATGGACTACCTATAGTTCTGCTCCATTGGAAAAATAACATGAAAAAGGAAATTTGAAAGCA
>NW_015392781.1:0-3318 GCF_001527695.2 Protobothrops mucrosquamatus
TAGGGTGATATGATAGCAGTGTTCTAATATCTCAGGGGTTGCCACAAAGAAGAGGGAGTCAAGCTATTCTCCAAAGTGCCTGAAGGCAGGATGAGAAGCAACGGATGGAAACTAATCAAGGAGAGAAGCAACCTAGAACTAAGGAGAAACTTCCTGGCAGTTAGAACAATTAACCAGTGGAACAACCTGCCTCCAGAAGTGGTGAAGTTTTTAAGAAAAGACTGGACAGCTATTTGTCTGAAATGGTATAGCGTTTCCTGCCTGAGCAGTGGGTTGGACTAGATGCTCTCCAAGGTCCCTTCCAACTCTGTTATTCTATTTTAATGTAAAATAAATCTATTAAAAATGAACATAAAGAATGAAAGAGCCTTCATGGGAGCGGAGCATGGCATTTAGTATGTTTTGTGAACTCGGCCATTCAACAAACCATAATGAGCAATCGAATGACCTAGAGTGTTGTGTGAACACATTGTCTTTGGTGGTTACAGTTATTTTTCCTTGCATCCTTTGTTTCAGACTGTTTTTGCCAAGCGGTTCCTTGTCTGTATATATACGGAATGGAGAATATTTGGAATACTTTTTCCCGTCTCTGCATTATACAATGCCCTGTGTGCAATGATTTATTTCCACTGTCACATCAGTTCATGCCCCAGTATCCTGTGTCTCCTGAACTAAGTGGTGGTGGGGGGATTAGAGATGGAACTGAACCAAACAGTTGGGTGTACCATTCCTGTACCTGCCTGCCTCTGCTATGAGCTAAACTTTTACAAGATTCCTTTTTTCTTATAAATAAATGGGAAGCTACATTTTACAGATGAGTAAAGAACGTTTGTAAAGCCACTAGCTTCTCACCTATATAAGAGGTCAGTCCCTTAATGGACTTGAATGGACCAAAAATAGTGAATGGATGCCATTCAGTGTGCATCCACAAGGGAAGGGAAGGTCTGATAGTAAAGAAACAGCTGAGAATTATGGGAAGTGAATAGCCTTTATCAGTATGATTATGTCCTACATCTGCAATATGCTCTCAACATTTCCAATATGCTCATGGTCAAGTGCTTTGCTCAAACCTGATGCATAAAATTCAGACATCTTGAAGGCTAACTGTTGGAGGTCAAGGTGCCCAACGTTTCTTAGAACTTGGCCTTCAGCACGGGAGTCAAAAACTGTCAGGGAATTATGCAACTGGTGTCCAAATGGAGTCAGAGACACTGACACAAACTTGTCATTTTAAAGCAATAAATACATAAATATATTTTACAACTATATATACAGCAAACTAGTTAGTCAGGCAAACAGGAGCATCATCAGGTAAATCAACATAGCAGGAACATCGTGAGGTAAATTTCATGAGGTAAATTTCAGATCACATAGGGCACACAAAGGGAAAAAGGGCAATTCCCTCTCCACACCCATAGCAACTAATCACAACTCAGATTGCTTCACGCAGAAGCCAGCACTCTGGTGTCAATCTACCACAACTGTGCATTCTGGCTCACTGCATAACCCCATTGCTCCAGCTACTAAATTTAAATATCTTAACAAAAACTTTCCTCGCATTCAACTCACTCGTCCCTATTGTTGCTTACAGAAGTGCCTTGCAATCTGCATATTTGTAGACTTAGCCTCAAAGTTCCCAGCTGCCCCATGTTCTTATCTGCTGGTGGTTTTTTTCCCCCCATGGAACTGTGTTTATCTTCATCAGGATTAAAAGAAGAACACATGCCAACTGGGAAGATTGGCTCCGGAGTTTGGGTCTGTCTCTGAATGCCCTTGAAAATATAAACGTTTTGGGGAAACTCTTCTAAAGATAGGCTGAGTTCATTCTTTGACAAAGGCCTGGCACTTCTTGAAGCCAACTCTCTGTGTTACTGAAGAGGCAGATAAACAAATGTAGAGGAGACAAATTGAAACAAAATCCCAATACATCAGCTACACGCGCGTGCTCACACAGAGACACTTTCCCATATTACACACGGTGTCCAAATGAACTTGGAAACTGCCTTGTCTTCATATCTCCATCATAGTAAGCCACATCATTAGAGAGAGACTGTGGTTCAGAGGTAGTCCAGTATACCCTTGATGTGTAAAAAGTTGTTAATTCAAGCCTCAGCATCCCCAGGTGAAAGGGACCAGGTAACAGGATGCGCCCCTACAGGTAGTTTATGACTTACAACCATTTGTTTAGTGCTCATTCAAAGTCATAAGGCAGATAGACTTCACCGTGGCTGGCTGAGGGTTTCTGGGAGTTGACGTCCACAAGTCTCGCCAGGTTTGTAAACTTCTGAATTAGAATGTTACGTTTTTAATTTCTGCTTTTTATTTTGTACTGATTTATTTTGGGGTTGTTAGCAGCCTCGAGCACACATCTGAACAGAGAGATGGGGCAAATATCCCTTGTGGGATATTTAAATCAGATCTTTCATATCCTCTTCCTTTCCCGCAATAGTGCATAACAAAAATCAGGAATGGCAAGAAAGGGGGAAAAATATGAAATACTAGCACAACAATCTTGGGGTAAACAGGCACGTGAAACTCTGCTTGGACGTAAAGAGTTTTCCCCAAGGGTAGGGTGGGAGACAGATCCAGGCCTATGATGTTCAAGTGCAGCAGAAATACATGACGTTAATAGCCATATGATTCCAGTACCTTAAGCAGTCTTCCCTCTTGGCAGCTGCAGCAAGTGACTAACAACTTCTTGGCAATTGTGAAAACAGCTTGCTGCCATGGCATCAGCCACAAGAAAGTACTCTGTGATGGAAGTACATTCTCAAGGAAATTCAGGCATTCTTGACATCTTGAGATAACTGCTTTGGCTGAGAAGAACAGAGAAGAGAAGCATTAGATCTGATGGAGTTACCTCATCGCTGCATTGGTTTTGGTGAAAGGAGCCTTGCCCAGAGCTTGGATTCTGGGAATGAAGCACCTACTTGGCTAAATAATGACAACTCTTGATAACACTAAGCGGTGGAAACGCAAAAGTGGAAACATATGCAAGACTTGTGGCTTTCTAAAGCCTGTAGGATTCTGGGATTGCATCCATTGCCTTCTGCACTCCTAGTAGAAGAGCCTATTGGGAGAAGCTCAATGGTTTGTCTCTCCTAGGCTAAAGAACATTGCTCTGGAACGAGCTGCCCCCAGAGATCCGGGTGATCCCGGATCTCCCCTCCTTCCGCCGCGCCCTTAAGACCTGGTTATTTCAGCAGGCAGGACTGGCCTAGGGGTATTTTAAAGGGGTTTTAAATTAAATTTTTAGTAGAAGCGGCCAAATTTAAATAGTTATTTTTAATCTTTTTAAATTTTGTATTGTATTATATC
>NW_015392781.1:3993-6284 GCF_001527695.2 Protobothrops mucrosquamatus
CAGGCAGGACTGGCCTAGGGGTATTTTAAAGGGGTTTTAAATTAAATTTTTAGTAGAAGCGGCCAAATTTAAATAGTTATTTTTAATCTTTTTAAATTTTGTATTGTATTATATCATTGTTTTAAACTGGCTGTAAGCCGCCCTGAGTCCTCCGGGAGAAGGGCGGGGTATAAATTTAATAAAATCAAAATCAAATTAAGACCTAAGACTTTACAACTGTGCATTGCCAGTGGATCCAGGCACATGTGCAGGGCACTGCTGGAGAATGCAAAGATTCAATCATAGGTCTAGGAGGAGGCACAAATCTTTATATTATTTCAGTGTGCTAATGCCAACTCATACAGTAAGTGAACATTTGAAGGTATTACGATGATTAATTTTCCATTCCAGTCAGAAGAAACCATTTTAAAGTCTTATTATTTCCAAGGAAGTGGAAACATATGCAACCAGAAACTTAAATACATATATAACAACAACAACAACAACAACTTTATTGTCACTTTGAGTGTACACCAATCGGCATACATAAAAATGAAATTTCGTTGCATACAGCTCTCAAAGGGCCACCACCTTCGATATACACTCCTTGTATGTGGCCAGCTCAAGTTTCAGATCATCCATTTTAGTCTCTAGAGAGCGAATGATGGCAAACAGGACAGATGGAAATGGAGCTCTGTGTGGATTAGCCCTCAAATTAGCTTGTATTCCTGCACGACAACCTCACCTCCTTTCCTTTTTCTGATCCTGTCTCTTCCACCTTTTCCTTAAAGAGGCCTTGCTTCTTTTTGCCCCTGGAGCACGTTGCCACCGCCTCCAACTCTTCCAAAAGCCTTTTTCCCTTCCTCTGGGCCTGCCGACAGCCTCATCCAGGTCCTTCGCTCCATAAGCCCCGGGACCTCTCCTCCTCTGCCTCCTTCGGAAACAGCCCCGATTTGCAATAGATCTTGCTGCTGGCAGAACAATTTCAAACAGTGCAAATGACTTTTAACGGTCTCACCAAGAGTTCCGAAAAAGCTAAAAACTCGCCATGCCAGCAAAGATTTGTCGTTCATATGTTAGCTTAGTCCCGCCACGTTGCTCAAACACATTAAAACCTTCCCAATCATGTGGCCTATATCCCTTATATCCCTCCTGTTAAGTCCGGAGAATAATGGCGCTTGAGACGAAGCATCTCCAACAAGTCTTTATTGTTTGCTTCCATTCTACGAACAACCAGAGCAGAGGCACGCAGGCCTCTATTTATACCCTCTGATCCCCGGGCAAGTTCAACCAATCATGAGGCGGGCTTTTCCCACCTTGCGCATGCGCACAAGGCCGGCGCCGCTCAGTCCGGTCCCGGGCAGCTTCTGCAAATGCCCGGGACTTTTGCAACGTCCCGAGCCTGCCTCTTGCAGGCTCAGGACACAACACCTCCAAAACCTTTTCACCTTTGAGAGCCAATGCAGCCGCAACCGATCCAGGCGCCACCATCTTAGAAATACACACACACACACACACACACACACACATATTGTGAATACCAGTCCACTTTTGTCAGCTCTTCCAGATAGACCAGACAAGAAAACAGAACTATAAGTATTAATGCTACATTTATTTTAAGATAATAGTAATAGACTCTCGCAAGTCTGAAAATATCTTTCCCCGCTCGTTCTTTTCTCTTTCAAAGAACAAGGGAGATCCAATGTGTCTCCACCCCCATTCCTGCTTTGCCCTCGATTTTCTCTTATCAGACTGGTGTCTAGAATGCAGCCCTTTGTTCTGTCTCCCGAGTTCATTCCCACAGCCCATTATAATGATCAGGGGTAGTCAACCTTGGCTCTTTTATGACTCGTGGACTTCAACTCCCAGAATTCCTGAGCCAGCTAAGCTGGCTCAGGATTTCTGGGAACTGAAGTCCACGAGTCATAAAAGAGCCAAGGTTGACTACCCCTGATAATGATCATCCTTGATCTTTCATCTTTGTGCCTCTAGTAATCTCGCTGCATTCATCAGATACTGGGATAATCTTCCTCGACTATTTCCTAACTGCAATCCACCAGTCCTAAAAGAAAACGTCTGTTTTCAATGAAATAATAATCCTCAAAAGCCTCTGTATCAACGTGTGTATTTGAATCCATTATTTTTAGCTTTTTTTGCATGTTCACCAAGCAGGATAAAATATCCCTTCCTGTTGTTTGCATTTTCCAACCTACATCTGGAATGTCTTTATGCATTATAGGTAATTTATCTGGCATTGTGTAGAGAACGGTGGAACAATTTCTCGTTGGATCCAATACTGCTTCTTAGGCACC
>NW_015392781.1:9555-11570 GCF_001527695.2 Protobothrops mucrosquamatus
AGAAGGAGAAGAAGAAGAAGAAGAAGAAGAAGAAGAAGAAGAAGAAGAAGAAGAAGAAGAAGAAGAAGAAGAAGAAGAAGAAGAAGAAGAAGAAGAAGAAGAAGAAGAAGAAGAAGAAGAAGAAGAAGAAGAAGAAGAAGAAGAAGAAGAAGAAGAAGAAGAAGAAGAAGAAGAAGTAGTAGTAGTAGTAGTAGTAGTAACAATAATAATCCATTCAGACATGTCCGACCCTTGACGATTCTCTGGACCAGGTCTCTCCACATTTTCTGATCTTTGAGTTTTTCTATGCTCTGCCTGGTGTCAACTTTGATGGTGTTCAGCCATCGTGTTCTTTGATGGCCTGGTTTCCTTTAATTGCTAACTTTTCTTAATGTAATTGCTTTCTCCATGAATTCCCTTGCATGACATAGCCAAAATAAGCGAGATGCAGTTTTAAGATTTTCCCAGATATATTTATATGGTACCAATTATTATCTCCCAGAAAGTGGTTCTCAACCTTTTCTTCAACAGGATCCCCTTTAAATATCTTCTGTGGCCACAGATTATGACCATAGACCCCCCCCCCCAAGACTTAACTCAAGATTTAAATCATAACATTTCTTCAAGCCTTCGTGGATCCCCTGTGACGACGTCGCAACCCCCCAGGGGTTGGTGCATCATAGGTTGAGAACCACTGTCTCAGAAGTTTGTTCAAAATGAATCAAGATCAGAGGCTGGCGTAATAGAGCACCTGCTCTGTTCTATGCCCCAGCTATATTGCATCTAATTTAGCCTCCAGACTCAACCTCATAGTGCCCAGAGCATTCCAGCTAAGCTAAGCAGTACAATTTAAATGCAAACCCTGAAATATTTGGGATCTGACAAAGTTCGCTCTGTGCTTGATGAAACCAACCTTTTGACCGATCGCATGATTCAGATGGATATTTAAGGACCGAAATCTAAAAGTGGTCCTGGGCAAGAATGAGACTGAGGAATATGGAACAATAGCCTAGAATGGGCTGCCTACGTTCCGACTCATAATAGCACAGCCATCACTTGACACTTGTCACTCACTTGTCACTCTGGTGGTGTTGAACTTACCTTTGATTCCCGGCAGGAATATTTTCCATTGCTTGTTCTGGCTTAGGGGCAGATGTGAGCAGTTTATTACTGTAAGTCCGAAGAAAGATTTTTTTAAATCACCTCTCACATCACAGCAATACCGAATCTTGATTGAAATTTGGCTAAGAGTTTCATGGCACCATAACAAGCAGTAACGAGATCATAGGCTAACGTGGTAGGCTTGAGAGACTGCTGTGGTGGAATCTTTAAGTTTGCAATATTTATATATGCACGTCTGTATTTATTTATTTACTTAAACCTATAGGTTCGCTGCACTGTAACCTCTGGGAAGCCATGCCCCTATTTATTTGTTTAATTATTCATTATTTAATTTATTATCTATTACCTAGCATATGCCATTTGTGCATTGAGAACTAGGGAGCCTACAATGTTACTACAGAGTAGTTTGGCTGTTTTGTTTGGTTGCTTTAGAAAACATAAAAAGACAAAAAGACAAAGCACAAAGATAGTTATAATACAAACATTTATTTGTTTTATAAATATTTGTATTACAAAGCAAACAAAAACCCATGCATCAAAAGTGTTTGAAAATGACAAAAAAAAGAGAGAGAGAAAATCAAAGGATAATACTTTTTTTAAAGACATGTTTTTTACAATAACCTATACTTAACCAAGTTTGGGAAAAAGTAATAGAGGATATAAAACAGGACTGTGGGACAAAAACTAAAATTTTCAGAGGTGACACAGTATGATCTAGGGGTTAAGGCACCAGGTGAGAAACCAGGAGATTGTAAATTCTAGTCCTGCCTTAGACATGAAAGCCAACTGGATGATTTTGGATCAGTCCTCCCTTTCAACACAACAACACACAGAGTTCTTGGTCTTAACAAATCCGAACAATCAATCTATCTTTAGAAACTAAATCACAGCACAAGAATGTTTTATATTTAAGG
>NW_015392781.1:13040-16926 GCF_001527695.2 Protobothrops mucrosquamatus
TCGTTCCAGAGGGTGGGGGCACCCACAGAGAAGGCCCTCCCCCTGGGGGTCGCCAGCCGACACTGCCTGGCCGACGGCACCCTGAGGAGGCCCGCTCTGTGGGAGCGTACCGGTCTGTGGGAGGGAATCTGTGGCAGAAGGCGGTCTCGTAAATATCCAGGTCCTATGCCATGGAGCGCTTTAAAGGTGGTAACTAACAGTGAAACCAGGATATTTCTGGTCTGAATTATCTGTTATAAAAAGCTTTTTTGTGCCCTTGATGCATCTCTGAATAAAGGGTAACAGATTTTGCTTTTTACTTTAATATGGATGATATGAACTCAAAGGACACAGGAAATCTATTTTGAATTTGAACTTTGCTGTAGGAGAACATTGTCTATTAGCAGATGTTAACTTCAGGAGATTTTAGGACCATAATAGAGAAAGAAGTGGTTATGTTCCCTCTCTCTGGTTGACTTGATTATTTTTGTTTCAGTTAACTTGCAAAGACTTCGTGTTTCATTTGATTGTAAGCCAAAAACGGATAATATTTTTGAAGCTAGTGGAGATATATTGAGAATCTCTCTCTCTCTCTCTCTCTCTCTCTCTCTCTCTCTCTCTCTCTCTCTCTCTCTCTCTCTCTCTGTGTGTGTGTGTGTGTGTGTGTGTGCGCGCGCGCGGGCGCGTGTGTGTGCCCATGCATGTGCAAGTCTGTCTGTCTTTCTCTTGGAATGGCATGGAGCTCTAATTTTGTTTTATCTAAAATAAAATAAGCATGTTAAGCCTATAAGAGGATTAACCCAGCTTTGATACTGTTTACTTTTAAAAAAAATAATAATTTTAAAAACGTTTTGCTAAAATTCAGAAATCAGCTACTGAATTTCAGTGGAATGATGTTAGAGACTGGGAGCTGGAAAGCTATTGGACTTCTGTGGGTGGGGGGGGGGGAAACCCCAGTCAACTTATGCTACCTTTGCCAGCCTTAGTGGTGCATTAAATGCCCTTGGAATGCATACATTTGTTAAATGAATGCCAGTCAGAAATTAGATTTGAATCTTCAAAAGTCTAATTGTTCAGGCTGCTTTTCGTCCTTGATGAGCTGCGTGCTGACTCTACCACTCAGCAACTATGGGTATATTTATCTTTTTACAATTTACTCTAATCGTATGAAAACAATGGGAAAGTTGCAGACAGGACTTGTAGCTGGCCAAAATGACCTTATCGCTAGAGTCACCCCACTCTGAAAGGCAGGTGATATCTAATATGCCACCCATACCTAAAAATATCCAGTTCCTGGCCAGATGATCTTTAAACTCTGGGCAATCCAACATTGGAATTTTTCTACCCTAGATATACAGTATCTACTCAATTGTCATGTTGTGTAAGCACAACCTAGACCTTTTTCAGGATAACTCTATATTATTTCCCTAAATGGAATGTCTGAGATGACTCCAAGGATTATACAATATTAATTGGAACATTGAAATGGACATCATGAAGATACTAGTCTATAGAAAGCCATTTCAGTATTGATGCTTGATCATTCTGAAAAATCATAAAACCGTCTTTTTTCTTTCATCCTTCATTTCATGCACTTGTGCTTAAGGCAGCATGTGAGAGCTTATTTTTGACTTGGCCTGTTGTCCAATCTAGACTGTTGTGTTTGGAGAAATAATTGCTTAGTCTGATGTGTGACGAGGCCACTCAGAGGTGGCTCAATCTTTACAGAGACCCTACAGAATTTTTCATTTTATCTTAACGTCTCCACAAACTTTGACAAGACTTTTCTTTAGTTTCCATGTAAACTAAGGTTGTGCTGTAAAATGTCTTCCGCCTTTCTCCTTACCCCCATAACATTCTCAATAAGGTCCTCTCTTCACAGTTTGCATTATCAAAGTTTCCCACGCTTTAGTTACTGTATATCTCAAGACCTTTTGAAGGAACTCTTCCCATGGGGTTTTTTTTAGGTCAGGAAGTGAGGGCAGCCAAGGAAGGTGCAGACTGATGGAGAAATGTGGAGCAGAAGAACAGCCAGCCAAAATAGTGAAATCAACTCACACACAAAAAAAACCACACACACACCCCACCGAAAGAAATTCTAAAGAATTCAAAACACGCTAAAGATTTGGCTGATACAGTCCTGGCAATAAAACTCCAGGATGGTCTTCGTGTGCCAATTTTGTTTTTTCCCCCCCAGTTTATTCTTTTAAAAATTATAACCTGTTAGCCGTTCTTGAAGTATTTTCATTGCGACCTTCTGACAAACCAAGTCAATGGGGAAGCCTGATTCACTTAACAACTACTGCAATTAACAACTACTGCAATTAACAACTGTGGCAAGAATAGTCGTAAAATGAGGCAAAACTCACTTAACAAATCTCTCATTTAGCAACCAAAATTTTGGGGTCAATTGTGGTCATTCATCAAGGACTACCTATACTACATTCATCCTCTAGGTAGGAGCTATGGTTTCCCCATGATATCCTCCAGATACCTTGACCTGCAGACATAGCCTTGCCTTTCCTTTCCTTTCCTTTCCTTTTCTTTCCATTCCTTTCCATTCCATTCCATTCCAGATAGTTCTAGCTGAAAATTGTGCAAGCCAAGGGTAATGCACCCAGAAGACTGAGCATTAGCTGCTCTAGAGATTAGAGGCCATGCATTAAAAAAAACACGCTCAAAGTGGAGCCAGCGAAATTAAAAAGGTCTGTTTTGGAAGAAGTAGGCCACAGAAATATGCAGGACAGGAATGTGAGTCCATTGTCTTGTTTGTGTTTTGTGCTGTCCTGGTGTCACGCGTGTATTAACAAACAGAGCAATCAAAGAAGTGAGAAATTGTGCTTGGCAGAAGCCCATCTAAAGCAAACAAGTCCAATTCACAGGGTGCAGCCTATCTTCTCTGGCGAAGGCTCCCTTCTGTCCTGGGAGTGAGAAAAACCACAGAGAGTTGTATATTGCTATACATTCTATAGATCTGTTTTCTTTATGTATCTTTTATTTTTTTCTTGTTCTTTCTTCTCAGTCCTTCTTTCCTTGTCCTGCCTATCTCCTCTATATTCCACTTCCCTAACCCTTCCTTCCTTCCCTCGCTCCCTCCCTCTCTTCTCTCTTTCTGATTGAAGTCCAGTGGAGAGCAGCTCAAGCACCCCACCAGTAATCTGTATTTATTCCGAGTAAATACATTGCAAATGGAGTGAATAAATGCTGCAAATAAATTCCTGGTTCCATATGGCCTTCAAGCAGGCCCATCACCTGCTTGAATCATATGATTGCAGCTAGTTATGTATTTAATCACCATCAAAGATGACACTGGCCAGTTCAGAGAACAACTCAAAGAAGCAGTGCAAGATCGGAAGATGGGGAGAGACCTGGCCCATAGAATCGCCAAGAGTTAGACACAACTGAATGGATAACATCATCATCATCATCATCATCACCATCATCATCATCACCACCATCACCATGTATTTGATTAAACTGGTTTGCTGCACAAGAACCATTATGGATTTCCCAAAAAACATCCTTACAGTGTTTCATTTCCCCTTCTTTTCTCTTTGATGCTTAAGCAAGGCTTCTTTCCTTTTCTCAGCTGACTCTGTTCACAGACAGTATGGGAAAATATGTACAGCATTCCCAGTTTATTCATAATTATAAACAGAGACATTTCAGAGTTTTTGACTATCACCAAGGCCACCGTTCTACGTTTCTCACTTTACTTGCAAATAACTCCCATTGAGCTCCGTAAGGTTTACTTCCATGAAGAGGATCACAAAATCAAAGCAGACTTTTGGGGTTTTTAAAAATATCTTTACTTCCATAGCACTGCTGAACATGGAATTCAGAGGCTTTAGAATGATCCTGGACAAGGACAGAACATGTTGTCCCCATACAAAGAGAAGTACACATA
>NW_015392782.1:0-4385 GCF_001527695.2 Protobothrops mucrosquamatus
TGATACCAGTCCTAGGGATCCTGCATCCACTCACAACCTCCGCTGTGTTCTTTCCTTTCATTTCACTGATACCCGTGCCGTTCCTACTTCCGATGGGGACCTTCCTCCCGTCCCTCCCACCAACACCCAACCCATCACCCAGATCAGTCCGCAGGCTCCGTTGTTCAACCGTGGGGGTGGTGGGCGTTCCCATGGGCACACGTTCCGATACTACATCCGATCGGCAACCTCCCTTCTCTCCTTCTACGGGGCCCGATGCCATTCCTAGTTTGCCGGTGGCTTTCTCCTCCTCACGCCTTCGCTGCGCTGCTGCCTGGGAGCGCGTTACTGGTCCTATGGTGGAGCGGCTATGGGTAGCCATTCCATCCCCCGGGTGGCATGCGTACTGTCCTTGCTCCCAAATGCTGGTCATGGTGCGGAGGGCTGTTCAGTAAATCGGGTGGGGGGGCGTTGAAATCGATGGGTTCCCTTGCCTGCGACGAGCGTGCCTGCCGGTGCTCAACCGAGGGGGCAAGGACAGTACGCACGCCACCCGGGGGATGGAATGGCTACCATCCCAGGGGCCGTAGAACCCCCCCCCCGCCCAGGACATGACAGTGGAGACAGCAAGAAAGGGGGAGGTAACATCTTTGAGACCCCCACCATGCCACCGCACCTGTTCGGACTGGCACAATATAACCACACCCCCGAAGGACACGCAAGGGGCCAACACCCGTAGCCGCTCCACCATAGGACCAGTAACGCGCTCCCAGGCAGCAGCACAGCGAAGGCGTGAGGAGGAGAAAGCCACCGGCAAACTAGGAATGGCATTGGGCCCCGTAGAAGGAGAGAAGGGAAGTTGCCGATCGGATGTAGTATCGGAACGGGTGCCCATGGGAATGCCCACCACCCCCACGGTTGAACAACGGAGCCTGCAGACTGATCTGGGTGATGGGTTGGGTGTTGATGGGAGGGACGGGAGGAAGGTCCCCATCGGAAGTAGGAATGGCACGGGTATCAGTGAAATGAAAGGAAAGAACACAGCGGAGGTTGTGAGTGGATGCAGGATCCCTAGGACTGGTATCAGTGAAATGGAAGGAAAGAACACAGTGGAGGTTGTGAGTGGGTGCAGGATCCCTAGGACTGGTATCAGTGAAATGGAAGGAAAGAACACAGTGGAGGTTGTGAGTGGATGCAGGATCTCTAGGACTGGACTTCACCGAAGGGAAAGTGGGGGTAGTCATGATAAACATCAAAGGGGTGGAGATGGAATGGCCCCCAAGGATCNTACTTTGTGCCAAAAAGCTGTCATTAGCACAGTGATAGGCAGGACATGCCTGTTTCCTGTCCATGCTGATTGAGATTCCAGTTTGTACTCGAAATAAGCAGAGTCAATTGGCCCAAGTAATGTCCCCATAGAATTATGCCTCCTCCTGTACCTGCGGTCCTTCATCATTATGGTCTCCTACAGCCCTCATAGCAAAAAATGACCCAGTTGCCCTAGTTAAGATTCTTTTCAATAAGCTCACCTGAGCAGTTTCTTCTGTCCAAACAATAGACCATTATCATCAGCAGCCTGCAAAATTTCCCTGAAGAGAAAGAGGATAGAAAGGAAGTCCAGAAACTAGTCCTCAGGACTCTTCACTACTTCACTACTTTCCTCCACAAAGTCGTTGCCACCAATTGCCCTGTTGGCCTAGAAATGATTTAAATTGTTTTCAAACCATCTTTCTGGTGTTTTTATTTACACCTGTTTGAATAGCTTGAGATTGCTATTCAGAAATAATAATAATAATAATAATAATAATAATAATAATAATAATAATAATAATAATAATAATAATAATAATAATAATAATAATAATAATAATAATAATAATAATAATAATAATAATAATAATAATAATATAATAATAATATTTAGAAAGCCAAAATACAAAGTCCATTTCACCCCTGTTTGCATCTGCCCTCCAAGCTCAAAAGAGCTCCAGAAGAAGACCTTCGTGTAATTTTTATTGCTTCTTTTTTCAGCCTTGATCCACCAGAAAGCTAGAAGTGAAATCCTCAGGAAGGAGCCCTTTCTCTACATCACAGTCCTCCCTCCTAACCTCTACAGACTCAACAAGTTATTCTCACATTTTTTCTTTTGTTGCTCCCTTCTGAAAGAGAAGCACCCATATCATCTCTGCCAGAAGCCACTTCTGCAAACCTTCTTGTACAACTTTGCATATTTCCATTTTCTTCCTTGCTTGTAAATGGAGAATCATCTGTTTTTCCCATGTCTGGCCCACTCTATGGGGCTTTTCTTTCATGCCCTAGAGCTGCTTTTAGCTCTTTCCTCCCCTGATCATTCTGTGCTGCCTCAGTAAACCTTCCTCCTACCCATCCACACACTTCTGGTGATATTTCCCTTCCTTTCCCTTTCCTTCTTTCTTTTGTTAAAGAGCGGAGCACTGTTGTATATTAATGGAAAATGTATATGCATATCTTAAGCTAGTTCTTTCTTTACCCTCTGATCATTAATCTGCTGCAATACTTCTTATTTTGATTTCCTTGTTATTTGCAGTTCTTTGGTGCTTTGAATCCTTCCCAGTCAGTAAATGTCTTGCTTGAAGGATGGACACAGATGATTCATAGCATAGTTCTTTCTTCTTTTTTTAGGAAGCTTGGAATTGAAATGGCAGCTGTGTTTTAATCATCCATTTTGAATGACTGGCAGTACGAAGTCACATATCAAAACATAATGTAGTACAGGAGAGCAGTCAAACAGAAACTCAAGGAATGGATCTGTATGATATAGTGGATGAATGCATCCTCCAGTTAGAATCTGTGTCTAGACTGTAAGGCTCACATAGGGAAAGAAAGCCTAAGAACAAAATACTTTTCTCCCAGATGCCAAGCTAAAATATATATAATTTGAAGGATAAGCTGGATGCTGTTCTAATTTTGATTTCATTTTAAACCCTAAACATTTATTTAAGTAAATCCTGCTATATGTCTCCAAAAATATTATGTAACTTGTTTTTTATTTGCTTAATGAACAGCTAGAGTTTTCTAGCTTGCCTCTTACTGTTACTAAGTTGAAACTTTGTATGATCTGTAGAAGATGGAGATGGTTTGAACAGTTAATACAATATTGCTCAAGTGCCCAGTTCCCTATTAGGTATCATATTTAAGTGATATTACTGAGGTTTAGATTTTCAGACAAACATGAATAAAAATGAAACCAATAATTTGGGTGGTTTTATGTGAAATTATGTGGAAAAGAGCAAGCATCTTAGTTGTTTAGATCTAGTTGTTTAGATAGAAACATATTTGTTTCTATTTTCTCTTATTTTAATTCAGAGTAATTCAATTACTTACAGGGATTAGCTCTATAAGAAGAGAGGAAATAGGATACTTTATATATATATATATATATATCTCCCCCAAAATATTATGTAACTTGTTTTTTATTTTGCTTTAGGCCCAAAATCATTATTTGGATAAACTACAGAATGCATTGTTCAGTAATCACATTCAACCAGTTTGGTCAAATTCACGGAGAGAAAGATGTCTACTTCCATTTATCATTGTGAATATTAATGAGACCAGTGTAGAGTTCATCCTTCCTTTTGAAACGTGGACCGTTTCAAAAGAAACACATCAAGGTCAACTTAAATTTTCTTGCAATGAATGTTTATGATCATGTAACTATATCAAAACATAATGTAGTACAGGACAGCAGTCAAACAGAAACTCATGGAATGGATTTGTATGATATAGTGGATGAATGCATCCTCCAGTTAGAATCTGTGTCTAGACTGTAAGGCTCACATAGAGAAAGAAAGTTGCATGCAATTTCCTTTATTCTTTTTTGCCTGTGATCTTACTCATCCCACTGATTATTACATCCTTCTCTAAGGTACTAGAATGTAAAAGACTGCTTTCTTGGCATTTTATAGGCAGAAAAAAGAAAATGAGAAACTTGGGATCCTCTAACCTGTGTTACATATTTTTCTTCAACATCTGAGACTAATGTAGGGAGCCACTGGGGTCAGTCATTATGCAAAAAGTGCCGGAAGATGGATGACTTTGCAATAATGCCAATTAATATTCATCGACAATTTTTGATAGACGCACCCACATTAGTAGCCCTAACAAATTATGCTATGAAGATTGGTGTTTACCAGATTTCAAATGGAACTCCACTTTCCACTGACAAATATAATACCATTTTTTTTGTTTTAAAGCCTCCAGGTAAAATTACATCTAATCATCCTCTGCATCACATAAACAGGATCATTTCCTTCCTGATTGAATAATTGTATAGTTCTTTCATTTAGACCATCTGATTGTTCCATTTAGCTAACTTAAAATGTTTATAACTACACAAGCATGATCTACAACTCTTTATAAGCATTACC
>NW_015392782.1:5660-10054 GCF_001527695.2 Protobothrops mucrosquamatus
CAACAGATAGCTGAGGTGGCAAACATTGGGAAATGCTACCAATGGCTGGAAAGGGCTGGACTAAAGACAGTGCTGAGGCACTGATCATAGCAGCACAAGAACAGACACTAAGCACCAGATCCATAAAAAGGAGTCTACCACATTAGGCAGAATCTAAGGTGCAGACTATACAGAGAGGCCTCAGACATAATCCAACACACAGTGGCAGATTGTAAGATGCAGTCAGGAATGGCATACATTGAACAGCACAAGTAAATAGCTGGCATGATGTACAGGAATGTCTGTATAGAATATGGACGAGATCCCTCTAAGTCAGTGGTTCTCAACCTTTTTAATGCCGCGACCCCAACCGGTCGTAAGTCGAGGACTAAACCGGTCGTAAGTCGAGGACTACCCAACCGGTCGTAAGTCGAGGACTTTCCCTGCCCGGGAGCGCCGCGCATGCATGGTTCCGCACCCTGCGCCGGCCGAGGCATAGCTGGCAAGCGGCAGAGACAGAGCAGGCCGACCACCAGATGGCCCAGCCCAAGGGAGGTAAGGCACCCGCCAGAAAAGGGGAAAAAATGGCGGATAAAAAAAATGGCGGACAAAAAAATGGCGGACAGCCTTGCTTGGCGACCCCCGTGAAATGGTCGATTGACCCCAAATGGGGTCCCGACCCACAGGTTGAGAACCACTGCTCTAAGTCTACAGGGGAGATCCCATAAAAGGTTGTGGAGAATAAGAAGGATAAGATCCTGTGGGATTTCTAGATCTAGATGAGCAGGCAGGTACAGGACAATCAACTGGACATCAAGATAGTAGACAAAGACCAGAAGACAGGAGTGATGATAGATGTAGTGGACCCAAGTGACAGCAACATGAGGAAGAAAGAGCACGAGAAGCTGGAGAATTACCAGCCTGAAGGAGGAATTAGGGAGGATGTGGAAAATAAAGGTAAAGAGTTCCCAGTGGTGGTAGGAGCACCTGGGGCTGTGATTCCTAAGCTGGGTGAGTGGCTCTACTAGATCCCAGGGACGACATCAGAGCTCTGTCCAAAAGAGTGCAGTATAGCTAAGATACCATGCAGAACCTCAAACTTCTGGGCCTGTTTGGAAAACTTTTTATCCTGTATTAGTACAACCTTAGATAACAGGTCCCCAACATTGATGTACTAAAGTATGCTGGCAAGAAACATCTGTTGCAGTGAGTTTTTATGCTGGGTAAAAGAATTCTTCACATAACCTAACACAGATGTAAGAACTGTGAAAGCCTCGTTTTTCATTTTCTCTCTCTTTATATTTCTGATTTTCTCTCTCTTTATATTTCTGATATGGCCTGAATAATTCTTTATACAGGCCATATCAGAAATACTACTCCAGCAACAGAAAAGATTATCCAAGGTGGAATGATGGAAATGTTTATATCCTGTCTACTATGGATGACCTTCTTCCATGAGTTGCATGTACTAGAGAACTTTTAGTACTAATTGATTCAACTAGTGTGTTTGGTTGATCCAGTTTGACTCAGGTTGTACTAAATTAAATTTACTATGTTTATTACATTATTCAGTAGGATGTTTGTAAAATATTAACTTTGGAGACTTATCATAGTTTTGACCTTTTTCAAAGGGAAAGCCTGTGCTTCTCCAAAACCTGGAAGGTATTTTGGTATTCAAGGATGACATCCTGAATACAGAGAATGATCAGAGAGTGTCCAGATTTACAACAGGACAAAAGGAAATACTTAGAAAAAAGCCTCAGATATTATGGACATTTCGTAATGAACATGGAATGAGCTCAAATCCAAGGTAGGAGGAAAGAATTAAAAATTTCTAGAAATTAATTAATATGTAACTGATCTAAGGAGATTTTTGAGGGAAAAGGTAGAGTACCCTGGAAGATCTTTTCCCAAGTTGGCAAAGTTCTATAGACTTTATGTTAACTGCTTAAAGTACATTGGGTTGTACTCAAGATGAAGTCATTGGGTTGTACTCAAGATGAAGTTTTCAGATCTGACAAAATAGTTTTAATTGAAGATTCTGTGCTGGCATTGCAAAATGTTAACTAGAGTATGCTGTGTGCACTGCCACAGGCAGCTATGGAACAGGAAATTGTCACTTCCAAATCATGAAGGACAGTAGAAACAGTCTATTGTTCCAGAAATCTGGCATGTCCAAATAGAAAACAGTACCTTACAGTAAAGTAGGCATGTGAACAATTACTATATCAACTGGGTTCTTCTAATTATAGATCATGTCTCAGAAAGCACAAAGGTTTGGACTTGCTACTAGTGAGATACCAGAGACTTCTCCATACTAGGAAGTATAACCTTCATATTAAATACTATTCTGAAAAAATATTTATAGTAGCAAATACTTATTAAGTAGCTAACTAAAATTACAGGTAGTCACTGACTTACAATCACAATTCAGCCCAAAATTTATGTTGCTAAGTGAGACAGTTGTTAAATGAATTTTGCTCAATTTTATGACCTTTCTTGCTACAGTTGTTAAGTGAATCACTGTAGTTGTTATTAACCCTGGGACACTACAACCATCTTAAATATGAGTCAGTTGCCAAGCATCTGAATTATGATCACATGACCACGGGTGTTGTGTCCTGAGCCTGCAAAAGCAGGCTCGGGACGTTGCAAGAGTCCCGGGCATTTGCAAAAGCTGCCTGGGACCAGACTGAGTGGCGCCGGCCTTGCGCGCATGCGCAAGGTGGGAAAAGACCGCCTTGTGATTGGTTGGATTTGCCCGGGGATCAGAAGGTATAAATAGAGGCCTGCGTGCCTCTGCTCGGGTTGTTCGTAGATTGGAAGCAGAGAATAAAGACTTGTTAGAAATGCTTCGTCTCAAGCGCCATTATACTCTGGACTTAACACTGGCGACGAAGGTGGGATCCAGTCTATACAGCTAGGGAAGCTTGAAGACTCACCCAAAGAAGTCCGGAAGAGGAAAACAGCGTGGAAGTCAACGTTATCCTGCCAGTACGAAATCGCTGGAGGGTGCGTGCGGCTGCAGAAGACTCTGATCCTCAATCATGGCGAAAGTTGGGCGTTTAGCGGAATTCGACGTCTCTCACCCCGAGAGGTGGGAATCTTATGTTGCAAGAGTCGAGACTTACTTCTGCGTAAACCAGATAAGGGAGGAAGGCTTAAAGGCTGCCACAATGTTGTGCGTTTGTGGGCAAGATGCCTTTGAGATCGCCGAGAACCTAATCGCCCCGGCCTCGCTGGAAACGGTGTCATACTCCAATCTGAAGAAAGTTTTAAAGGAACACTTCCAGCCCAAGCAATCTGTCATGGCTTGGAGGCACACATTTCAACAGAGGGATCAGCGAGCTGGGGAATCAGCAAAAGAATACATTGCGGCTTTGAGAAGAGCAGCTAAACCGTGTTATTTCAAGGACTTAGAGGAAAGACTGCGTGATCGTTTTGTGTGCGGACTGAGGAACAGAGACTTGCAGCAGAGGCTGTTCACCAGGGAAGATGTCTCTTTCCAAGATGCTCTGCGAGAGGTTTCAGCAGAAGAAGCTGCAGGTGGAGCGGTCAAGAACATGCGGCCTAATCGAAGCGCTCCAGAGACTGCCACCATCCACAAGGAAGACGTGCGAGAGGATTCGGAAGAAGATGCTGAAGAAGAGGTGGACAAGCTTTACCAAGCAGCTGGGAGGAGGTCCAAAGATCGTCAGGACAAGGGCCCAGCTGAGCTTTGTTGCCTCGGATGCGGTGGACGCCACAAGCGAGCGGAATGTCGGTTCCGTTCCGCCATTTGCTGAGCGTGTGGAAAGAAAGGCCACATCGCTGCGGTCTGCCTGGGTCGACAGAAGGTACAACCGAAGGAAGAATTGAATCTGAAAGGTACCAGGGTGCCCAGCCAAAACAGGGTGGGGTTCTGTGCAACACGCCGGAACATTTTAAGAATAGGCACACACAAACCCCTTAAAAAGAAACTATCTCTTAAAGTGAAATTGCAGGGAGTTCCATTGTTGATGGAACTTGACATGGGGTCTGCCCTATCCATAATTTCCCTCAACACATTTCACAAAATCTGCAGCAGCAGTGGCCAGCGAGTTTCGTTAAGGCCTTCTAATGTAATCCTTATGGATTTCCAAAATTCTCAAGTGTGCCTTAAGGGGGAGGCCACCCTTAAGGTACAGTATAAGAATTTTGCAGGCCCCCTAGACGTGTTGGTTGTGGGGGGTGAGCAAACGAGTCTCATTGGACTCGATTGGTTTGAGGCCTTGGGAATACAAGTAACAGGGCTACATAAGTTGCAAACAGAGACCCTTGCAGACGTATGCAAGGAGTTTGCAGATGTGTTCAGTTCTGAACTAGGGTCCTACACAGGACCTCCAGTTTCACTAAAGCTAGATCCAACGGTACAGCCCATCAGGGTTAAACCTAGG
>NW_015392782.1:10663-12292 GCF_001527695.2 Protobothrops mucrosquamatus
AGGGAAATTTTTTTGCTAAGCTTGATCTGGCTCAAGCATATCAACAGCTGCCTGTTGATGATGCAGCAGCTGAGGCCCAAACTATTGTCACCCATCGTGGGGCTTTCAAGGTGAAGAGGTTACAGTTTGGGGTGAATGTCGCTCCTGGCATTTTTCAGAGTGTAATGGAAAACACCCTGAGGGGTATTCCTGGCGTGTGCCCTTATTTTGATGACGTTCTCATCACAGGAGATTCTCCACAAATGCTGGCTGAGAGGTTAAGGGCTGTTTTGCTTCGTTTCCGAAGAGCAGGCCTTAAATTAAAACAGGACAAATGTAAGATTAGTGTGCACTCCACTGATTTCCTGGGATTCAGGATAGATGCTCAGGGTATCCACCCGTCTGATGCTAAACTCAAAGCTATTCAGAAGGCTCCAAGCCCCAAGTCTAAGGGCGAATTGCAAGCCTTTTTAGGTTTACTGAACTTTTATCATGCTTTTCTACCTCATAAAGCTGCTATTGCTGAACCTTTGCACAAACTTCTTGACAAAAATGCTTGTTGGCGCTGGACCAAAGTCCATGAGGCCAGTTTCAATGAGGTTAAAGCCTTGCTTACATCCAATGCGGTGTTGGCTAATTTCAATGAGCAGTTGCCAGTGTGTCTGGCTTGTGATGCCTCCCCCTACGGTGTGGGTGCTGTACTTAGCCATTTGACGGCTGATGGGACTCAGGTCCCTGTGGCTTATTATTCTAGGACTTTATCTGCTGCTGAGCGCAACTATGCTCAAATTGATAGGGAGGCTTTGGCTCTTGTGGCTGGAATTAAAAAGTGCCATGACTTTATCTATGGCCGCCACTTTACGGTCTTTACTGACCACAAGCCTTTGCTGGGGTTATTCACTACATCCAAACAAACTCCTCACATCCTGTCCCCTCGTATGCTGCGTTGGTCCATCTTCCTGTCAGCTTATGACTATTCACTGGTCCACAAGCCTGGCAAGGAAATGGGTCATGCAGATGCATTGAGTAGGCTGCCATTGCGTACTGTGGAGCCTGATCCCGCTCCTGCTGTACACATATTGTCCATTCAGGAGTTGCCTGAGTGTCCCCTCAATGCTAGGGATGTGGCTGCTGAAACTGCCACTGACCACACGCTCAAACGCGTGCTGTCATGGGTCCTGTCAGGTTGGCCTGACAGGTGCCCTGCGGAGGATTTTCAACGTTTTTGGGTCAAGAGGCACAAGTTGTCCACTTTCAATGGCTGCCTCCTCTGGGGATCGAGAGTTGTGATCCCGGCCTCCTTGAGGGCTAGAATCTTGATTTCATTACATGAAGGCCACCCTGGGATCGTCAGGATGAAGGCGCTTGCGCGCAGCCATCTAGCATTGATCGGGCCATCGAGGCCCAGGTACATGGGTGTCATGCATGCCAGCAGTCCAGGCCTGAAATGTCCCAGGCCCCTGTGCACAGGTGGGAGGAAACACACACTCCATGGTCTAGAATACATATAGATTACGCTGGGCCCTTTCAGGGACAATTCTTCCTGGTTGTTGTTGATAGCCATTCCAAGTGGCTGGAGGTCATGCCTGTGTCTTCTACCACAGCTGCCAAGACTATTCAAGTGTTGAGAAACATTTTTGCTGCACACGG
>NW_015392782.1:14339-18184 GCF_001527695.2 Protobothrops mucrosquamatus
ACACAATAACCACTGATGGTTGCACCAATGTCAGACAGATCTTGGAAAGGAACTAGAAGTGACATTGGTGAACTTGAAAGTCATTATAGTAATCTATTTTTCCAGTATCCAAAGATTGCAAAAATGGTCACTCTTACAAAATCTATAGTTGTTAGATGCTTTTAAAAAATACATGGCTAGACAGCGATGTCCCAAGGCATGTAGAACAGATAATATCCCATATTTTACGGGGCAAGAGTTTGCAATATTGGCAAAGAAGTATAATTTTGCATATGTGGCAACCAGCCCCTGCCACCCAGAAACAAAAGGGGAAGCAGAAATAGTAGTTCAAATGCTAATGTGATTTTCAGGACAGAAAGCTCAGTTCTTAACTTCATTAAATTATAGAGCAACTTCTATTCTTGCCATTAAGTATAATCCAGTACAACTAATATGGTTTGACAACTGCAAATCCAAGGTCCGACCTTGCTTGATTTCAAAGAAATCAGCCCATTAGATATAACAGCAGCAGGTATTTAAAACATTTTTCAAACCTATATTGTCAAGACTAACAGAGAGGTGAAATAAAAACATTTGGAGCTAATTCCAGAGTTCCGACATCCATAGGAACTTCGAGAAACAAATTCAAGAGGGTTAAACTTGCTCTGACCAAAACTTTGAGACAGAGTTAGCCCCACCAAAGAATGACAGTACTAATTATCATTGTCAGATTTGTTTTTTTCATGTTCAAGCATGAACCTGTGATTTCTACCAGAAGAGCAATCTATACGTCATTCATAGTAGATCTTGTATGGAGAAATAGCATCTGTGTCTTGGAGCAGGATAATTGCCAGGGTACAGTTTGGATTGACTAAGTGTATATTCATTAATTCTGAGCACAGACATTAACCATTTTCATGTTCACCATATTACATATAGTTTACTAGTCAAAGGAAGGAAAATGTTGTAGAATGTGACCCTAATCAGAAACTATGAAAAACTGGTGTTGAAACCAGATGTGATACAAGAAAATGTAGAAGGAACGGACACAGGAATTGGCTAGAGAAGGAGGTTTTTACTAGGAAATGCAAGCGAATAACTGCAAGATGTTTATATGGTTATTGTAAATAAAGTTATTTTTCCTCAAATGAAGTTCTTGGGCAGAAAAATCTAAAACATATCTAAATTAAAACAAGGGGGGGGGGTATCTGGCACGGCTGTCCTGCATTGTTATTTCTTTGATATTTAACAGGCTTCCTCTGCCAAAAGAGGACATATACATGCAATTTTATTCTTGTTGGAGAGAATAGCAAAAATCAAGAGGGCATTAGCTTATACCCTATTGAGGTAATAGGGGTGACTTGGAGACAGTGTTTTCAGTGTGTATGAGAATAGTAACAAGGTCACTCTCAGCTTCCTTGCTAAGCCAACATACCCTTAGAAACAGAGGTCTGGTATGAGATGAATTTTTGTACATCCCTAATAATTAACATCCCTGATTAGTTTTCAGACTAAAGAGAAACAAAAAAGATGGACAGGATGGGTTATAACTAAATGCTTCCCTTTTTAAAAGGTCATCCACTCTTGGGTACATGCTGTTTTTTTTAAAAAAAGAAAGATGAAACTCTGTCTGCTGACTTAGTTGCAAAACTGCTCCAGAAATTCTTGTTCCAAGATACTATTTGAACAGTAGCTTGAATCTCATTCTGCAATCCCTGTCTAGAATATGAAAATTATTCAAAGTATAATATTTACTTTTTAAAATTGAGCTGAGTCCTATAGCCATTGCACAAGAGATTCATTTTTTAAAAGGAGAACTTTAATTATGGATTATCTTAGGTTCTTTGGGAAATTTCAAATGCAAGAAAATTAGAGGTTTCTATAAAAGAAACATGCTACAAAACCCTCAGCTATAGGTGATTTCAACCCCCCCCCCCATTCTTAGAGGTTTACTTATATTGTCCACTGTCTCCTTAATTTAATTATTATTCATAATATTTATAATTATCATTATTAAAACATTAACCACCCAAAACAGAGCTGCCATAAGCCTTAACCCCCCCACCACCCCTTTCTCCAAAGCGTATAGGTGGATCTTCCAGGGCTCTTGAAGCTGATTACAAGTTCTTTGCTTAAAAACAGGTAGTCATCTGATGAGATTGTGCTGCATCTTAGTCTATATCCTTCTTCTCTAAAGGCAGAGAAGACCAGTTCATTGGAGAGGTTAATATAAGCAGTCCCGAGTCACTGAGAGTGAATTGGGCAGAAAGAAAGAAAGAAAGAAAGAAAGAAAGAAAGAAAGAAAGAAAGAAAGAAAGAAAGAAAGAAAGAAAGAAAGAAAGCTGTATTACCATTTGGCATTACAAGGAGCAATCAAATGATCCTATGCAGATATGCAAACATTGAGGTGCCTGGAATGCTGCATAGCACATGATCCTGCTGTGTATATTCATATTCTATTTGGTCACTGCAGAATACTTTCAATACATCTGTTTAGACCACGGGTGTCAAACTTGATCGTGTCACGTGCCGTATCATGACGGTTTTTGCCTTTGCAGAGCCAGGGTGGGCGTGACCTTCGCATGACGCATCTGGTCCGTGGGCCGCCAGTTTGACACCCCTGGTTTAGACTGTAGTTGGCTATTAATAGGATTCATCAAAAATCTTAAGTATCCTGATATGGGTAATATGTTAGTACAAAATTTTAAAGAGACCTGGGTTCAATCACTTGGTTTAGGAGTAAAGTATCTGGGATCCTATTTTGTCTATAGTACTAAGTGAACAAGATTCTATAGAATAGAATTTTTTTACTAGGTATAATGCCTGAAAAGATTAATAAGCAGAGTTTATATTTGATTTTACACATCACTACAGCAGCGAGAATAATCTTTGCGCAATATTGGAAGAATGAAGGATTGCCATCAGAGGAAGAAATAATCAGAAAAATATTGGAATGCACAGAGATGGACAGATTAACTATGAGATTGAAAGATAAAGAAGACACAGATTACTATCAAACTTGGGACTTATTTTATTGTTGATTAGAGGAAAGAATGAAGGATTAGGAATCAAATATGTATTAGCATAGCTAACCCCAGACAGCTCGTTGATTGGAAAATTAACATATGTATGCAAAAGAAAATCAATAAAATCTCTATATAAAAAAAGATTCTATAGAATAAAGAATTAAATGGGTGCAATGATAACAAGAGCACACTAATAATTTTCCAGCGCAATCTTAAATGCAGCAATATATTACAACCAATCACTACTGAATTATGTATAAGTCATGTTAACTAGGGCTGAGCCTTGCTTTGGAAAAATGATCCAAGGAATCTCACAAGTTGATAGACTGTAAGGTCAATAATGTTATATGTCCTTCACCTAAAACATCCAGTGCAAGCAAGCCCAGAGCCCTTGGTTCCATGTTGCACCACTCTTTCTCTGCTAACAGTTTATAATTCTTCAAGATTTGGCCAATCCATTTGTCCAATGTTCCATTGATTTTCTTGCTTCCTTCCCTATTGGCTGTATTAAATCATGTACAATCAATCCTCTTCTGCTTTCCTTCTCCTCCTGAAGGAGGAAATGCACACGAGGAATTCTCTGAATTAGCAGGGTCGATTTTCCACAAGACGCTGAGATAATTAAAGTCCCCTACATGACACCTTTATCCTCTTTGAAAGATGCACATTTTTCTTTCAGAGCCTATTGTTCCTGTTTTCTTTTCAGTAGAGGGCCGATTAAGGAAATAATAATGTATGGCTTTTATTCATTCCTCCAGTGATAGTAACCCAAGTGCTTCCTATTATATTGTCAAGTTCATTCCCTTGAATTTTTAAACAGGTTCACATGTGTCCAACATT
>NW_015392783.1:0-5034 GCF_001527695.2 Protobothrops mucrosquamatus
AGAAAATGCCAGGAAGGCTTACTGATTACTGGAGAGATCAAAGTGGCCTTCAAGAAAGACCAGATGAAGAACAGAAAAGCGATATGGGAAGACAAAGCATTACATGGCCAGTACATTATGAAATAGCAGACAAAGCAGATAATAACAAAACCTGGCAATGGCTAAGACCAGGAAAGTTGAAGAAAGAAACAGAGGGGCTCATTCTGATTATACAAGAACAAGCCTTAAGAACAAATACATATAAAGCCAGAATCGAGAAGTCAGTAACAAATAGCAAATGTCATGTCTGCAAAGAAGCTGAAGAAACAATGGACCATCTAGTTAGCTTTAGCAACAAGATTGCATAGATTGACTATAAACAATGGCACAACAAAGTAGTTGTTGTGCCATTGTTTATAGGAAGATTTGCAAGAAATCTGCATTGGAAAATTTATAAGAAATATCGTTTGCCTGCAAGAACTGATGGGACCATAAAATAGAGAAAGTAATAGAAATACTCTGGGACTTTAGAATTTAAATTGACAGGGACATGCTATGTAACATCCCAGATTTAACAATCGTCAATAAAAAGACAAAAAAGTCTGGATAATAGACACGGCAGTATCTGAAGATAGCAGAATAGAAGAGAAAGAACTGAAGAAGAAAACAAAATACAAAGACCTGCAAATAGAAATAAAACAATTGTGGCAAAAGAAAGCAAAGGTAGTACCAATGGCAATAGGTGCCTTAAATGCTATCCCAAAACAACTGGAGCAGCTCTGGAACATCATCGGCACTGACAAATTCACCATCCATCAATTGCAAAAGACAGCTTTACTCGGAACAGTTTACATTCTGTGATGATACTTTTAACATATCTGCTTATTCCAGGTCCTTGGGAAGGACTAGATAGGTGGGAAAAAACCCATATCCAATCTGAATATCTGGCTGACTGTGTGAAGAACCAAAATAAGAATAGAATAGAACGGAACGGAACAGAATAGAATAGAATATAGAGTTGGAAGGGACTTTGGAGGTCTTCTAGTCCAATCCCCTGCTTAGGCAGGAAACCCTATAACATTTCAGGCAAATGGTTGTCCAATCTCTTCTTAAAAACCTCCAGTGTTTTCACAACTTCTGGAGCATTCACAACTTCTGGAGGCAAGTTGTTCCACTGATTAATTGTTCTAACTGTCAGGAAATTTCTTCTTAGTTCTAGGTTGCTTCTCTCCTTGATTAGTTCCCATCCATTGCTTCTTGTCCTGCCCTCAGGTGCTTTGGAGAATAGCTTGACTCCCTCTTCTTTGTAGCACTCTTGAGATATTGGAACATTGCTACCGGTATCATGTCACCCCTAGTCCTTCTCTTTATTAAACTAGACATATCCAATTCCAGCAACCATTCTGTATATGTTTTAGCTTCCAGTCTCCTGATCATTTTTGTTGCTCTTCTCTGCACTCTTTCTAGAATCTCAACATCTTTTTTACATTGTGGTGACCAAAACTGGATGCAGTATTCCAAGTGTTGACCTTACCAAGGCATTATAAAGTAGTATTAACACTTCATGTGAACTTGATTCTATCCCTCTGTTAACGCAACCTAGAACCGTGTTGGCTTTTTTGGCAACTGCAGCATACTGCTGGCTCATATTTCCACTAGGAATCCAAGATCCCTTTCACAGTTACTTCGATTGAGCGAGGTACCACCTATATTGTACCTGTGCATTTGATTTTTCTTGCCTAAATGTAGAACCTTACTTTTTTTACCATTGAATTTCATTTTATTAGACAGAGCCCAATGTTCAAGTCTCTCAAGATCCTTTTGTATCTGGAGCCTATCTTCTGGAGTGTTGGTTATTTCTGCCAGTTTGGTGTCATCTGCAAATTTGATGAGTTCCCCATCTATCCCCCCATCCAAATCATTGATAAAGAAGTTGAAGAGTACTGGGCCTAAAACAGAGCCTTGGGATACCCCACTACATACTTCCCTCCGTGTAGATGCAGTTCCATTGAGAACTACAGGTTGAGTGTGCTTGGTCAGCCAGTTACGAATCTATCTGGTGGTGGTGCTGGCTAGCCCAATTTTTTCTATCTTATCACGTAGTGGGTTGTAGTCTACTTTATCAAATGCCTTACTGAAGTCCACGTAAATGATATCCACAGCATTCCTATGGTCCACTAATTTTGTCACCTTGTCAAAGAATGCAATATGATTTGTCTGGCATGATCTGTTTTTGACAAATCCATGTTGGCTTTTGATTATGACATTGTTTGCCTCTAGGTGTTCACTGATTCATTGCTTGATTATCTTTTCCCGAATCTTCCCAAGTATTGAGGTCAGGCTGATAGGTCTGTAGTTTCCTGAATCTATTTTTTTTTTTTTTTTTTTTGGGAAGATGGGAACTGCATCAGCTCTTTTCCAGTCCTCTGGTAGTTCCCCGGTGCTCCAGGATCTTTGAAAGATATATTTCAGTGGTTCTGAGATCACATCTGCCAGGTCCTTCAGAACCTTGGGGGGGGGGGTAATCCATATGGTCCTGGTGATTTAAACTAGGGTGGATAGGTGCTCACATACAATTTTCTTGCCTATTTAAACTTGTGTTTCTAAACTGTTTTTACGGTACTGTTTTTGATAGGTTGGACTGTTTTTCCCTTTGTGTAAAGACGGATGCAAAAATGAGTTAAGTATTTCTGCTTTCTCCCTGTTGTCTGTCACCTTTTTGCCACTTTCTCCCATTAATGGACCAATTGTTTCCTTGAATTTTTTCTTGTTTTTTACATGTTGAAAGTAGCTTTTTTGGTTGTTGTTGTTATTTTTGACTTTTGTTGCAAGCCTTAGTTCATTTTGAGCCTTAGCTTTCCTCACTTTATCTTTGCAGGTTCGGGCGATTTGCTGATATTCTGCCTTAGTTATGTGCCCCCCTTTCCACTTTGTATACTTATCCTTTTTGTCTTTCAATTTATCAGAGTTTTTTATGCAGCCATGCTGGTTTCTTTTGAGAGCTGTTGTTTTTCTTTTTCATTGGTATTGTGCTAGACTGGGATTTTATAATCTCACTTTCCAAAATTTCCCAAGTTTCTTGAGTTGTTTTCCCCTTGAGGATTATATATATTATATATTATTGTTCCCTGCCTAGAGAAGCTTATTATAGAGAAGCATAAAAATACAATGAATGAATGAACAAGTGGTTTCTGAGTAGAAGGCAAGCTCATCTCCCAGTAGGATAAATTCTGTAGGAGAAGTTCCTTAAGAGATCCAAGAGCTCCGAGGATAGTGTATCAAAGAAAAGAAGGCATTCTTTGAAGTGGTGAAGCACCAGAATATATATGATTATATAATTCAACAATAGCATATAGAACTAGGGAATGCACTGATATTCAGCGCAGGTATTTCAAACTGAATACAATATCTTCTCCGTGTTTGATACTCATTTTTAGAGATTGTATAACATACTATCAGTGCAGTTGGGTTAGTGAATATGACAAACTCCATAGAGTCTGGGGACAAGATCACACTTTATTTATTTATTTGTTTGTTTATTTATTTATCCAATTTACATAGCAACTCCATCTCACAAAACACAAAATATCTCACAAAGCATGATATTTGGGATGATGTACAATAACACTATATTTTTATAGTGTTTATTCTTATTATAGATTTGTTGCTGTATTATTTTATTCTTTTTAACATTGTAAGCCACCCAGAATCACCTTGCGATAAGATGGGTGGCAAACAAATTTAATAAATACATAAATAAACTATACAAACAAAGCTAAAACAAGAAGTAGGAAATGAAAGGATGTTAATAATAACAATAATAACAACAACAGAGTCACCTCACTACTTTGCCAGTCTCTGGGATTCCCAGGCCTGCCTATCTAACCAAGTCTTCAGGGACCTTCAGAAGTTCAGAAATGATGGAGCCAGCCTCATCTTGGAAGGGAGAATTTTCTGCAATGCGGCATCACAGCAGAAGAGGCCCACTGCTTAGGACCTGCCCAATGAAGCTCCCTAGAGGCCAGAACCCATAGCAGGCCCTCTCTGCTGGATCTGGTGGGATGGGAAGGTTTCACTGGGGAGAGGTGGTCCCTCAGATAATCCCATCTCGTGCCATGTAGGACTTTAAAGATCAACACCAAGACCTTTAATTGGAGCCAGAAATAAATGGAGAACCAGTGCAGCTTGCAAAGCAGTGGTGTAATGTGTGTTCTATCCGAAACACATATAATTGCTTACACCATTGCATTTTGCACAGTTGAAGTTTCCAGATATTCTTCAAGAGCAGCCCCAAGTAGAACACATTGCAGTAGTTCAACTGAAAGGTGATCAGGGCATGAGTGACATTGAGCAGTGCTCCTCAATCTAGGAACAGGTGCTACTGGTGTATGATACAAAATTGTGCAAAGCCCCCCCCCTAGCCACAGCTGCTATTTGCTCGTCAAGGAGGAGTTGTGAGTCAAGGAGGACTCTCAGATTGTGCACAGGATCTGTTTGGGGCAGCACAACTCCATCCAGCACCAAAGATGGCATAGTCCCAGAACTGAAGGAACCCCAAACCCAAAGCCACTCAGTCTTGCTAGGGTTTAGTTGAAGCTTATTTATTTATTTATTTATTTTGATTTATATCCCGCCCTTCTCCCAACGGGACTCAGGGTGGCTCACAACATATTAAAAAACATAGACACGCCTACAACCCCACCGAAGTAAAACCAATTAAAACCAAATATTTGAAGTTGTGCTATTTAAAAATTACACCTAAAATAAACCCGATTTAAAATCCTCCCTAGGCCAGGCCCGCTTGCTGAAAAAGCCATGTCTTGAGGGCGCGGCGGAAAGTAAGGAGATCCGGAATGGTCCGGATCTCGGGGGGTAGTTCGTTCCAGAGGGTGGGGGCACCCACAGAGAAGGCCCTCCCCCTGGGGGTCGCCAGCCGACATTGCTTGGCCGACGGCACCCTGAGGAGACCCACTCTGTGGGAGCGTACCGGTCTATGGGAGGGAATCTGTGGCAGAAGGCGGTCTCGGAGATAACCAGGTCCGATGCCATGGAGCG
>NW_015392783.1:6242-9617 GCF_001527695.2 Protobothrops mucrosquamatus
CAGTACCAGCCAGGAGGGACACGGATCTAACAAACATGTGGTTGCATTCAGCCTCCCCAAGACCCTGTCCACGTCCTCGGGAGCAACAGAGTCAAACTCCTCCCATACAACCATCTCAAGACCTGCTTCCGTCT
Organism: Protobothrops mucrosquamatus; assembly: GCF_001527695.2. NCBI lineage: Eukaryota > Metazoa > Chordata > Lepidosauria > Squamata > Viperidae > Protobothrops > Protobothrops mucrosquamatus. Next base: position 6,377 of record NW_015392783.1, read on the forward strand.
CCTCCCCCTGGGCCAACCAGTCGGAGTCCAAGCCTTCTCGGATCCGAGCGACTTTGTCATGCAGAAATTGAGCAAAATCCTCGGCCCTCCCCTCCAGGGGATCCCCCCCCCTCAGTTGAAGGAGGGAGCGGGTCACCCTGAAGAGGGCGGCCGGGCGATTATCTGATGACGCGATGAGTGAGGAATAGTAGTTAGTCCTAGCCACCCTCATCACCACAAGGTAGGATCTAACATGTATCCTTACCTGTTATTGTTGCCCATCCAGGATCTAACATGTATCCTTACCTTATTGTTGCCCATCCAGATCCCTACAGACACCAGAAACTGGAATAACACCCTCACACTAATTTTCCAGGAGGAGAGATGTATAATTGGCTATCATCAGCATATTGATGATACCTCTCCCCACATTGATGGATGAGCTCACCCAGCAGTCTTAGGTAGACGGTGAATAGGAGAGGAAAGAGCACCAAACCTTGTGGCATACCACAGTGTTAGCTTACAAAGCTGATCCTAAAATAGGATGCTGGTCCTAATTTGCACCACCTAATAAGAAATGTGCTTAGGCAACATGTTCTGCATGCCATTCTAATTAAGAGAGATATTCCACTGTGACTCAACAATGCTGGGGCCACACACATAGTATAAGCATGTAAAATCTTGCTTTCTTGTAGCCTCTCTTTAAGTCCACCCCATATTTCATGTGTTCCCTTTTCTTCTTTACTTTAAGCATATTATATAGTTCTATATTTTTCTTTTCACTGACTTCCTGTGTTGGGCTACTTATGTTTATAGTTCCTGATCTCTCCTGCCTTTTCATGATCTTATTTATCTTCATCACTTGTCCTCCTTATTTCTCTGTGGTCCTTCTGCTCATGACATATTGCGCTCACTAAACCTTATTATCTATGTATCACTTTATCTCTTGGCCCCCAGAGCACATAATCTTCCCCTTGGAGGCTAATATTGCCTGACCTGATGCCTTCCAGATGTGTGGAGCTACAATTTTCAACAGAAGGGCTTTTCTTGACCAGGAGTGATGGGAATCATAGTCCAACTAATTAAGGGTATGAGACTAGTCTAGAAAAGGCTGCTTAAGGTATTCAGCTAGCACTCCCTTTGTCTCACTTTAAGAAATTATTAAAAATGCAATGATTTCTCTTCCTGCATATTTTCCATGATGCTTTATTTGTATAGGTTTAAAAATTTTATGCTTAATGTTAAGTTAATTACTCAGGAACTTTAAACTCTTGCTTCCATTTTATCCCATCAAAAAGAACAAAATCGTTTCTTCCCTTCCCCTTGCCCCAACCTCAAATTTCCTCTGTTTTCGTTGTACGTGTCTTCAGTTATGAACTTGCGGTCAAGGTTCTGCACATTTTATTCATGAAGAGTGCCAGTGTATTTTAAGCTTTTTATAAATAATAAATGATGGTGATGATGCCATAGAGGTTCTCAATGAACTTTAATACAAATGATTTATTTTTTTATTGATAAGGTTATAGGAGATGGACACATCCCCTTCTCTCAGGAATAAAGATCCCCAATGCACAGATAGATCCTAGGGCTCAAACATGGACAGAAGAACTACATTTTAATTTTAAAGTTTTAAAATTACTTTTTATATTTGGGGATAGGAATTGTTTTAATTTATTTTAGGACTGTTTGCTGCCCAGAGTCACTTGTTGAAATGGGCAGCCATTCAAATCGAATAAACAAACTAGTTGGCAGGGTACATGCTTGTAAGTGTAAGGTGGAAATGAAGTTTTATGTGCCTCACAAACAACAAAGCTACTATGCCAGAGTAGTTGTGTCTAAATCTCTTGCATGCTCAGAATGTGGTTGCGAGAAAAAAAGTGGCTGCAGGATAGCTCAGGAGCAGGGGGTTGGACTAGATGACCTCCAAGGTCCCTTCCAACTTTATCATTATTATGGCTCGAATTCTCTGAGCTTGGCTTGGGGATTACAAATATTTCATTACCCTATTAGGTAAAGCTAATACCAAGTTCAAAAACACCTTACCCTAAAATGTGATAGGTCTTGTCTGAAGTTCAGTATTTCATGTGAGAACAGCTACTGTGTTACAGAATAATAGAATAACTCCAAGGTCTTCTAATCCAACCCCCTGCTCAACTAGGAGATCCTATATCAGTGATGGCGAACCTTTTAGAGACCGAGTGCCCAAATTGCAACCCAAAACCCACTTATGCATCGTTGGGTGCCAGGTGGGTGTGGCCCATTGGATGGGTGTGGCCCATTGGATTGGCGTGGCTGCAGTGGTAACGGCAGACTGGGTGGGACTAAAAAGTTCAATCAATCAATTCCAACTTTGCAAGATCTTTTTTTCCCCCACGAGAAGTTGAAATTGACTGATTGATTGAACCTTTTTTTTTTTTTGCACACGGCAGTGGAGGCCTAAAGCAAAAAGGTTTTATAAAACCCAGCTGAAGGCCTAGGACTGGGGCGAGGGTGCGCATGCCCACAGAGAGGGCTCTGAGTGCCGCCTCTGGCACCCATGCCATAGGTTTGCCACCACTGTCCTATATCATTTCAGACAAATGGTTGTCCAATCTCTTCTTAAAAACCTCCAGCGTTGGGTCACCCACCGATTAATTGTTCTAACTGCCAGGAATTTTATCCTTATTTCTAGATTGGTTCTCTCCTTGATTAGTTTTCATCATCTTTTTCTGAATTGCTGAAAGTTTTCTGTGAAGGAACCTTAAACTTCTTTTGCTTCTGGGCTAGTGGAATTATTATTCAAGAAAGGGTAAGAAAAGATGGAAACACATTTTATTATACTGTCACTATCAGGTATATTATGAAGGCAGATCACGCCTTTCAAGGGTAGGGTTGCCCAATCAGTTTTATCCCAGGGTGGCCAGCCGTGGTTGGTCTTTGTCCCAAGCATGACCTGATTCTCATCTTAGTCATAGAAGAAACCTTGGGAGGAAGGCAGGAAGGGAGAACATGGGCTGTTCATGACGTCCCAGTAAACAGTGTGGAGGGGAGGCAGGAACTGGGATCAAACTGAATCCAGCATGTTGAATGAGAGGAGAGGAATCCATAACAGGCAGAAGAATGGGGCAAAAGGGATTGACAATGCTGCCTCTGGACAGCAAGCATCGTAGCTGGGCTAGAGCAACCTTTTCCCAGCCTTGTTTACATTCCTGAAATCTTTCCCTGCTGCTTTGTGCCTGCATTTTCCTTTCACCTCTCCCCCACCGTCTCCCACAAGATCCGG
>NW_015392783.1:13267-16915 GCF_001527695.2 Protobothrops mucrosquamatus
TTCCCTGCATGAATTGTATGCACATATGGTAAATTGGTCATGTGCATCAGACCTAACTAACAGCATATCACCAAGAAGCTGTGAGAGAAAATCCACATCCCTTGTTGTGAGCATGCTAGCAATTTGTACTTGTGCCAATGAACATGACCAGTCTGCCACAAGCAGCATATTCCACTTCGGTAGAGGGAAGGGGAACACATAGTTTCCAAAACCAAAGATTTTCACAATGGATATAAAGACTGTTTCTCCCTGCATGATATTTGCTTATTGCTGTGGAAAATCCAGCCAATGTGGATCCCCCTCTGCCACAATATGATCTCTCTTTTTGACAGTCCTTAGGGAGGTCCCTCCATCTGCCTCCCTGCCCAATAGGCTTAGGGTGTTTTTACAAGTGATGATGCTAAAAAAGGCTCTTAGTCTGGAATATGTCATTTGTAAATGCTATTACTGTGAAATAGAAAAGAAGAATAAGAAAGCCATTTTAAACTGAATGTACCTGTCAGCCATTGTGGGTTTTACATTTACATTATAGATGTTTAAACCAAGTAATGTCTCTAACTTTTTTTTTTTTTTTTGCAAATTGTAGGTTTTACATTTACATTCTTTTGCAAAAAAAAAAAAGAACAGATTTTTTTTTGTAAATGCTAAGGAAAACGTTGCAATCATTTTATCTGTAAGCACGTATGCAAAATTCAACCCATGTGTATTACACACTTTACTTCTTTGTTCATAAATTCTGAACCTAGCCACTTCATATCCCAAGATTGTGCTTTCCCACCTCTTTCTCAGCCTCGGGGGGGAAAAGGCAGATACAATGCATTTACAGAAATTCAATATAAAGAAAAGAACCCCCATTCTCAGCTCAGGAAGAAGGAAGATTATGTATGTGGAAAGTTGCGAAGAGAGGGAACAAGACTAAAAACAGATAATACTGTAAAAATGTCATTGTGCAGACAACCTTTGGTTTGGGAAAATATTTAAACTGAGTTCAATTCTTAGTGTCTTTGGGCTATAGCCTCAGGATTTCTCCTATCCAAATATTAACCAAATCTGATGCTTAGATATTTCAAGATTAGTCAAAGTCATTTTGGCACTACGAACTCTTAAGATTATACTATCACCCTTAAGGTGTTTGAGATTTCAACTTGCTGAAGTACATTGCAAACTGCAAATGTCTGTGAAATCTGAAGCTGGAAAACAGTATATGGTGGAGGACCGCAAAATTATGTGAACCTATGGCACGGGTGCCAGAGGCGGCACTCAGAGCCCTCTCTGTGGGCACGTGTGCCGTCACCCCAGTCCTAGGCCTTCAGCTGGGTTTTATAAAACCTTTTCGCTTTAGGCCTCCACCGCCGTGTGCAAAAAAAAAAAAAAAGAGGTTCAATCAATCAGTCAATTTCAAAGATCTTGCAAAGTTGGAATTGATTGATTGAATTTTTTAGTCCCACCCAATTTGCCGTTACCACCGCAGCCACGCCCAGCCAATGGGCCACACCCAGCCAATGGGCCACACCCACCTGGCACCCGACGATGCATAAGTGGGTTTTGGTTTGCAGTTTGGGCACTCAGTCTCTAAAAGGTTTGCCATCACTGTGTTAGAGGCTTATAACAAAGTTTGCCTGCCAACTATGTAGACTGCACTAATCTTGTGGATTGCCATTGGAAACTAGGGGAGTTAGAACAGGGTTGGGCTTTGGATCTTCGCTATACACATTCATAAATTTAACTGTAGCTAAAGCCTCCAGATGCACATGTCTGACTCCTGAAATGAACCTTGGGCAAGGGACTAAACATTCAAATGTATCATACATATGATCTGATTACTTCACAATGATTTGTCACTAAGCTGAGCAATATTGTTTATACCCGTGAAGAACAATGTGAACATTTGCTCCTACTCACCCACCTGTGTTCTGCATGCCATTCTAATTAAGAGACATATTCCACTGTGACTCAATAATACTGGGGCCACATGTATAGTTATAAGCATGTAAAAACTTGCTTTCTTGTAGCCTCTCTTTAAGTCCACCCCATATTTCATGTGTTCCACTTTCTTCTTTACATTAAGCATATTATATAGTTCTGTATGTTTCTTTTCACTGACTTCCTGCTACTTATGTTTACAATTCCTGATCTCTCCTGCCTTTTCATGATCTTATTTATCTTCATCACTTGTCCTCCTTATTTCTATGTGGTCCTTCTGCTCCATCACATACTGCGCTCACTAAACCTTATTACCTATGTATCACTTTATCTCTTGGCCTCCAGCACATAATCTTTCCCTTGGAGGCTAATATTGCCTGACCTGATGCCTTCCAGATATGTGGAGCTACAATTTTCAACAGAAGGGCTTTTCTTGACCCAGAGTGATGGGAATCGTAGTCCAACTAATTAAGGGTATGAGACTAGTCTAGAAAAGGCTGCATAAGACTTAATGAAACAGTACCAAAATGATGAAACAGTAAACATGCAAGTGATAAATCAGCCTGGTTCAATTGCCTTATAACCAATATTTGCTATCCTGCATCACTGTTAAGATTTTCTTGAGTGCAGACAAAAGAGTCTTCCTTTTAACTGTTTTTTTTTTTCAGTGGGCTCTGGATTACCTTTTTCTAATCTCTGCCTCAACCCCAACAACCTATAACTCTGAGACTGTGACATTTCCATTTTGGTTAATATCATAAATAGCTTTGAACAATGGATAATATTCTATTTCTTATTTTAGTGTCATCATAGCAATAGCACTTAGATTTATATACCGCTTCACAGTGCTTTACAGCCCTCTCTAAGCGGTTTACCAAGTCAGCATATTGACCCCAACAATCTGGGTCCTCATTTTACCAATCTCGGAAGGATGGAAAGCTGAGTCAACCTTGAGCCGGTGAGAATCGAACTGCCGAACTGCCGGCAGCCAGCAGTCAGCAGAAGTAGCCTGCAGTACTGCATTCTAACCATTGTGCCACCAAGGCTCATATGAGAGGAAAGGCAGTGACCGGTTCAAAGACATTCTACATTATTTTGCAAAGTTGTAGAATAGATACTGCATAGGATTTCATCTCCCAGTTTGTCTGAATCTTTCTTAAAAATGGTTCCCTGAACTGAGCAAAATTGTCAAGAAAGGGCTTAACCAATGCAGAATGAAGTGGAAAAATAATTTCCTGTGATTTGAAAATTGGATTTGCCTTTTTTGCAGCTTCATCATATGGATGTCTCACATAAAATATGTAATCGTTTCAGGATTTTTTCACAGTACTGTTACCAAGCCAGTTATCCGTCATCTTGCACATTTGACTTCTGTTTTCAATTTCATTCTAGCTACTTTCAACCCATTTCTCTTACCTATTAAGGTTGTTTGGATTCTACTTCTGACTTCTATCCCATCTAACTTTCTGTCATCTGCAACTTTGTGCATTCCCTTTTCATCCAAGCCATTAATAAAAGAATTGATGGGACTTCCGGCTGTGACGTCATCGTGGAGCGGGTGAAGGAATAGATCTCTGTTCCTAAATCCCGGGAAATCTTTGCTAAGAGCCCAGAAAGGGCTTTGCCGATCCCGGAGAGATTGGTAAACCAAAGAGGAAGCTTCAGAGAAGCCGGGTGGAACGCAAACACCCGAGCAAACCGGAGCTGCACTCTTAAAATTGGCGG
>NW_015392784.1:0-1571 GCF_001527695.2 Protobothrops mucrosquamatus
CCAATATCTCAGGGGCTGCCACAAAGAAGAGGGAGTCAAGCTATTTTCCAAGGTGCCTGAAGGCAGGACAAGAAGCAACGGATGGAAACTAATCAAGGAGAGAAGCAACCTAGAACTAAGGAGAAACTTCCTGACAGTTAGAACAATTAACCAGTGGAACAACCTGCCTCCAGAAGCGGTGAATGCTCCAACACTGGAAATTTTAAGAAGAGACTGGACAGCCATTTGTCTGAAATGGTATAGGGTTTCCTGCCTGAGCAGGGGATTGGACTAGATGACCTCCAAGGTCCCTTCCAACTTTATTATTATTATTATTATTATTATTATTATTATTATTATTATTATTATTATTATTATTATTATTATTATTATTAGTATTATTATTATTATTATTATTATTATTATTATTATTATTATTATTATTATTATTATTATTATTATGTGGGATACTACTTCTGGAAATTTATACCAAATCTACTTTTTAGCTCACTACTTTTTTGGCTAGATGAATAACTCAGTCCTGATCACATAAGAACATGTACTACAATGCAACCAATAATGTCTACAAAGTTATTGCTTTAGTTGGGTTTCTTATGAATTCAGTATTTAATATGATGAAAGAAGATATTTGATATGATATATGTGGAACTGCCTTTTCCCAATGGGATTAGCCTGCCCAACTCATGTTGGCAGAAAGGGCCTACTGCAGACCCAATTAGCCAAGCAATTTCAGCAGAAGAAGAGCCTTTTCTACCACAGCTTCCACCCTTTAGATTTTAGAACATCTTGCTTGAATTTTCTGTAGTGAAAAAGCAAACTAGCGAAAAATGAGAAGTTGGCAAAGTTGACATGAAAAGCTGTGAAAGCATTAAAATCACAGCCTGTGAAGCCCAGTAATTGCCAAATAACTCTCTGAGAATACAGAATAATAGAATTAGAAGGGACCTTGGAGGTCTTCTAGTTCAACCCGCTGCTTGACCATAAGACCCTATCCCATTCCAGACAAATGCCTGTCCAAACTCTTCTTAAAAATCTCCAGTGACGAGCCCCCACACCTTCTGGAGGTAAGCCATTCCACTTCCACAAATTTCTCCTTAATTCTAGGTTGAATCTCTTTTTGATAATCTTCCATCTTGTCTTGTCTTGCCCTCAGATGTTTTGGAGAATAGGTTAAGCTTAACAGAACTAATGGAACAATGATTTTTAGAGTGGTCAGAAGAGTACCAAAAAGAAATTCTGATTTTTTTCTACTCATCTCATGATACCAATTGTTTATTGTGAAATCAGTGAAACATTGTACATTATATGTAATCAATGTATAGATTAGGAAATCATTTTTAACACAACTGAATATGGCCAGTGTGGCAGCTTCATTTATTTATTTATTAATTGAATTTTTACCCCGCCCTTCTCCTTGCGGACTCAGGGCGGCTGACAGCCTGATAAAAACAACTACAGAAATACCCCAAAAACTATCATTAAAACAAAGTTAAAATAAAATATTAAATTTGGCCTTATTAATTATTAAAATTGCTTTTAAAACCCCTCTAAAAATTTCCCCTTAGGCCAGT
>NW_015392784.1:5434-6791 GCF_001527695.2 Protobothrops mucrosquamatus
ACTCAGCAGCTTGTCTTTTCTGTCTCTGGAGGCCTTTCCTTGTTTGATCAATATATGGAAGAGGGAAAATATGGGGGGGGGGGGGTGTTTCAAATTCTTCCTTCAGAAGGAGATGGGAATGAGAAAAAGGGAGGCAGGGAAGGGAGGGAGGAAAGGAAGTCCCGCCTTAGCACTTGGCCATCAGCAGCTCTGCCATTGAGTTTGCTTGTCAAAAGGTTGCAGAAGGGGATCACATGACCCTGGAACACTGTGACCATTATAAATATGAATCAGTTGCCAAGCATCCAAATATAAATCACATGACCCTGGGCATGCTGCAATGGTCATAAGTCATTTCAGTGCAATTGCAACTTTGAACAGGTTTTTTTTTTTTTGGTCATCATGTTTTTGACACCTTGCTAGGTGGTACTCAAATATTGCCATATCCTAAAAGTGGTACAATCGGTAAAAAGGTTGAAAAGCCCTGCTTTAGACTGTCTGGCTGCTATGTGGCCTACATCAATTTTAGGGGGCACTGGCCACTTAAAATAGGTTTGTAGGGAAGCATCAGATTTGCCAATGCGTGCATTAAAATCGCCAGCTATTATTATAATTGAGTCTGGGTAATGCCATGATAGCAAATTTACATAGGCATCAAACTGATCCCACAGTTTATTTATTTCCCTATGCCCACGAAATGGAGGAAAATAGGCATTAACCAATAATACAGTGCAAGATTTGAATCTAAGTAAAAGGGCTAACGCCATATTTGAGCAAGACTCAAGCATAGATACTGAAACACTGAGTTTAACAGATACCATAGAACTTAGGCCACCTGATGGTCTGCTCTTTTTTATGCTAGGAATTGCATTCAGAGTAAAGAGAATATAACCAGGTAGTAATGGATCCTCCATAGTCCATGTTTCGTGGAGCAAAAGGATATCAAAAGAAGAAATATATTCCATAAATGAAACATCTGACATCTTGGCTTTCCAGCCTGCAACATTCCAGGAAAGGATAGAGATATCCCCTTCTGCAGTATGTAGTCATTTGGAATCTGAAAGTGCTACCGGTGAATTAAATATATTCACAAAGTCTTTCTTCTGGAATGAGGCCAAAGATGGAGTTTTGTCTTGTGTTGCCGGTTGTACCACATCTTGAGTAGAAATATCTACCAGGAGTTGGATGGATATTGTTTTCAGAGGCAATGAATTTTCACCGACTGGTGGTTGTGTCTCTGCCAACTGTGTAGTCTTAACCTGATAACAGGGCAAAGAAGGCTGTAATTCTGTCAATGAAGTTGATGATAGCAGTGAAACATAGGTAGCGAAATGTGGGTCACTGGCAAGCAAGGAACTCATCTTTTCAGGAGGGGTAT
>NW_015392784.1:9771-11857 GCF_001527695.2 Protobothrops mucrosquamatus
TTTTGTGGTAGATCCTGCTTCCCCAGTGATGCGTATTAGCTTTCTTTGCAGGTCTTGGAGTCTAGTCATTATGACCTCCTGCTCAATCCTGGGGAGAACCTTAAAAGTATTAATAAGGCTATTTTCTTCATCGTAATGAGTAAATTCTAATTTTCTAACAGAGTTATTTTCACCACAGTTCTTAGATTTGGTACTTTCTAAGCAGATCAAGTTAGAACTTTCTTGCTCAGCTTTTTTTTTTCTTGTAATAGGGGTACCATAGCACTCCTATCATCATTGCCAATAACCAAGACCTCACTTACATTCTCCTCATCTCCCTCCTGCTCTGCTTCCTTTCTGCATTCCTATTCATTGGTCATCATGAGAAGATGGTACGTCTCCTGCAACAAACGACTTTTGGGGTTGTCTTTGCAGTGTCAGTTTCTTCAGTGTTGGCAAAAATCGTCACAGTGGTTCTGGCTTTCCTGGCCACCAAGCCAGGATCCAAGATGCGAATATTTGTGGGAAAGAAACTGTCCAACTCCATTGTCATTTCCTGTTCTCTTATTCAAATAGGTATTTGCATGACATGGCTAACAACTTCTCCCCCATTCCCAGACACTGACATGGATTCGGTAGTTGAAGAAATTATTCTGCAGTGCAATCAAGGCTCTGTGATTATGTTCTACGGTGTCTTAAGCTATTTGGGCTTCTTGGCTGTTATTAGTTTCATAGTTGCCTTCATGGCCAGGAAATTACCTGATACTTTCAAGGAAGCCAAGTTCATCACTTTCAGCATGTTGGTCTTCTGCAGTGTTTGGATATCCTTTGTTCCAACCTACCTGAGCACCAAGGGAAAGTACATGGTAGCAGTGGAGATATTTTCCATCTTAGCCTCTAGTGCTGGTTTGCTGGGCTGCATCTTTCTTCCCAAATGTTATATAATTGTTTTAAGGCCTGACTTGAACAGCAGGGAAAATTTAATGAAGAGAAAACAATTCTGATTTTGATTCATAATGTCCTCTGCTGTAGTTTGACAATCCATTTGTTTTCTTTAACAAGTGTAGATTTATTATTCTATTGAGAATTATTCATTCTTATGAGCATCTAAAAGTTTTAAAGTTTTTGATTAATTCTTATTTCTGGCATTATAGCTAAAGGGACATATGTTGTCTTGACTAACAATGATAATCCTCAACTTATATTAGCAATCAAATGGCTTTTAGCCCATACATAGCAATTGAATAATTGGCCAGGACTTTCTCACACTATATTTCATTTCTTACAGTAGGAAAGTGCAACCAATTCTTATTCAATATTCTTTATGATATAAAAATAAATATTACATAGTTTTTGTTGAATTGATATAATTGAACCAAGCCAGTTTGGTTAGTGGTTAAGACATTAGGCGAGAAATAGCAATAGCACTTAGACTTGCATACTGTTTCACAGTGCTTTACAGCCCTCTCTAAGAGATTTACAGAGTCAGCCTATTGCCCCCAACAATCTGGGTCCTCATTTTACCGACCTCAGAAGGATGGAAGGCTGAGTCAACCTTGAGCCAGTGAGACTCAAACTGCCGAACTGCTGGCAGCCAGAAATCAGCAGAAGTAGCTGCAGTACTGCATTCTAACCACTGCACCACTTCAGCTACTCAGAAAGCAGGAAACCATGAGTTCAAGTCCCACTTTAGCCATGAAAGCTAGTTTGGTGTCTTTGGACCAGTCACTCTCTTTTAACCCAACCCACCTCATAGGCTGTTGTTGTGGGGAAAATAGGAGGAGGAAGATTTGTTAGATATTGTCAGGGAATTGCACAGCAGCTGTCCAAATGAAATCAGAGAACCTAACACAAACTTGTCACTTGGCTCTTGAGTGAATTGTATTGATGTTTCCTCCTTTGCACTTGTAATTCCTTGCCGTTGCATGAGCAGGCAACTTTGATCTTGTCTATCCCCCTCCCTCCTATGCGTGGGCGGCGCTCTTTGTAGTCATTGTGAGTTCTTGCGCTGTTGCTCATATTTTCTTAATGCCTGGTAAACCGGCAGTAAGTCTATGTGGTGGTTAATCGCATCCACCGAAAAGCGACACATATGTACAGGATTTTG
>NW_015392784.1:15236-16905 GCF_001527695.2 Protobothrops mucrosquamatus
TCCTGTCTCCACCCCCCTCCTCCTTTCTCATGGGGGAGGGTGAGCCAGAAGTGAGCCTGGGGCCTTTGCAGCTCCAGAGGACTCTCTCACTGTAAGTCCTTGCCTGTGCTGGCTCTTTCCCTCCCCCACTACACTTGGCTAGGCAAAGCTGCGTACCACCTGCCACTCATTAATGTACCACAAGTGGTACGCGTACCACGGTTGAAAAGCCCTGGTCTAAAGATCAAAAATGTAATACTGCAGGATTTCGCCTGGCTCAATTTGTGGATAGTTTAGATTTGGTCTTACTTAATGGCTCTGTCAGGGGTGATTTAAATGGAGAGTTCACATTCTGGCGTCCTAAGGGAGCCAGTGTAGTGGATTATATTATGATCTCTCAGAACTTTGTACAGCATATAGTTTACTTTTATATTGGAACGTGCCTTGATAGTGACCACTTTCCATTAATCTACCTATTTAAGGCTAAGACAAATTTTGAATTATTAGAAGTGGCACATTGCCCCATCGATATTACAATAAAGGGGCAAGTACAAATTAAATGGTCTCAAGAACTGGCCAAAACTATGGCTGAAATGTTGACCTCAGAGCCCCTGCTTCATATGCATGTTCAAATTTGCTCATCTGATTCATATGAACAAGCATTTTCGTTGTATCAATCAATTACCACTAATCTCCAACCCCCTCCCCCCCCAAGATTTACAACAGCTTATTGTCCGCATGCGCATAAAAGATCTAAATCTTGGTATGATAGTGATTGCATTAAAGCAAAAAAAGCTCTCTTAAATGCAATAATTTCCTTTCGCCAGGAAAATTCGGCGAACGCTTCTAAATTACACAAGACCACACAAAAAATTATAAAGATCTCTTAAAGATAAAGAAACAACAGGCTATAAGAGAAAATTGGAGTAATCTAATTTCAGCAGCAAAGCTCAAAAATTCTACTTTGCTCTGGCATTTAATAAATAAGTCTTTTACAAATAGAAGTTTTGGCCCTATTTCACAAATATCTGCTGACAAATGGGAGGATCATTTTAAAAACATCTTTAAGCGGATTCCTGCTGTAATTTCAGAAGTGGTCCCCCCTTGTAATGACCTCCCGGATTGGCCTCCAGTATCCATAGCTGAGGTCAAAGAGCTTATTGCCCAGTTGAAATCAGGAAAAGCATCCGGAGGGGATTTTATTCCCCCAGAATTAATAAGGGAAAATAAAGACTGGTGGGCCCCAGTTTTAGCCATCCTATTCACTCATATTAATAACATAGGACATTTTCCACCTGATTGGAATCAGGCCATTGTAGTACTGATATACAAAAATAAAGGAAGTAGACTTGACCCTGTAAACTATAGGCCTATTAGTTTATTAAATACAATAAATAAACTCTATGCCAGATTTTTATATACAAAGTTAGTGGATTGGGTACAAAATGAAAATATTATTGCTGAAGAACAGGCCAGATTTAGGGAGGAACGTTGGCCTCCATGACGACCTTGGACTTGACCCAATTAGTTCATGCCCCCACTCACACAGGAGGACATACACTAGATCTAATTTTTGTCTCTGGCCAGTGGCAGAATGATCTGGAAATGGGGGAGATAATTATAGAGCCCTTGTCATGGTCAGATCATGCACTCCTTAGGATGGACTTCCGGACCGCTCCCCCCCGCCGCA
>NW_015392785.1:0-11122 GCF_001527695.2 Protobothrops mucrosquamatus
GGGATTGTATAGGGATTTTAATAGGGATTTTATAACTTTTCTAAAAATAACAGGCTTATTTAATATATATTTTAATTGTTTTTAGATATTTATTGTATAGTTCCGTTTTTATTGCCTGTAAGCCGCCCTGAGTCCTTCGGGAGAAGGGCGGGGTATAAATTAAAGTAATAATAATAATAATAATAATAATAATAATAATCAAGAAGTGGCCCTTCCTGGTCCAATTCCGTTTGTTAAAGGGTGCTCCCTCTTCAGTTTGTGAGTTCATGTTTCTAAGGTTAAGTCTTTTCACATTCCATGTTTCACCGTTAAAATGACTTTGAATAATGAGGAAAACAACACAAATTTGAAGCAACTTACCCCTATCTAGAGATACAAAATGAAAATGAGGGAAATTTATCTACTGTTCTAGCAAAAAAAGATACAGCATAAGAAAGTAAGTGTGTTCCTTAGGGGGGAAAAAACATCCCTCAAATATTTTATTCTAAAATTAAAGGACAAGCACTGTAGTAAACATTTTACAAAGTTACACAAAATGTGGATTTTTGGAGAGGAGGAGATGTAATCCTGTTTTTTTTTTAATTATGGGGTTAGTGTCAGTAGAGGTAGTTATTGTGTGTTTAAGTTTTACCACTATCACAATAATTTTTTAAAACATTAAATCAGATTCTGCCATGTTCATTCCGCACTGCAGGATAAATATTTCCTTTCTTCTATGGGACATCGCATCAAATGCTTCCACGGGAATATTATATGCTTCCTGGAGTTTTTTTTTTTACAAGGCTAAACATTCCCATTAGCCTCAGTCTGTTTTCATGGGACTTTAATCCTGACCAACCATATACGTAATCTTCGTCAGCCTGATAAAACAGTCCCTGATTACCTCAGGAAAAATATTCAAAATTGGTCTAACAATATGGAGAGGGACTCGTGATCTGTTGGTGAAGACTTAAGCAAAAAAAACCCCACCAACCCTCTTAGTAAGGGCACACTTGGAATACTGCATCCAGTTTTGGTCACCACGAAGTAAAAAAGATGTTGAGACTCTAGAAAGAGTACAGAGAAGAGCAACAAAGATGATTAGGGGACTGGAGGCTAGAACATATGAGGAACGGTTGCTGGAATTGGGTATGTCTAGTTTAACGAAGAGAAGGACGAGGGGGGATATGATAGCAGTCTTCCAATATAATAGGTTGCTTCTTGTCCTGAAGGCAGGACAAGAAGCAACGGATGAAAACTAATCAAGGAGAGAAGCAACCTAGAACTAAGGAGAAACTTCCTGACAGTTAGAACAATTAACCAGTGGAACAACCTGCCTCCAGAAGCAGTGAATGCTCCAACACTGGAAGTTTTTAAGAGACTGGACAGCCATTTGTCTGAAATGGTGTAGGGTTTCCTGCCTGAGCAGGGGGTTGGACTCGATGACTTCCAAGGTCCCTTCCAACTTTATTATTATTATTATTATTATTATTATTATTATTATTATTATTATTATTATTATTATTATTATTATTATTATTATTATTATTATTATTATTATTATTATTAAAGTTGGAAGGGACCTTGGAGGTCATCTAGTCCAACCCCCTGCTCAGGCAGGAAACCCTATACCATTTTGGACAAATGGCTGTCCAGTTTCTTCTTAAAAACTTCCAGTGTTGGAACATTCACAACTTCTGGAGGCAGGTTGTTCCACTGATTAATTGTTCTGTCAGGAAGTTTCTCCTTAGTTCTAGGTTGTTTTTTTTAAATTATTATTATTATTATTATTATTATTATTATTATTATTATTATTATTATTATTATTATTATTATTATTATTATTATTATTATTATTATTATTATTATTACTATTTTCCACAGTTTTTTCTCCTGAGCGGAACTTTTCTGATATTTAAAAAGACACATCCCCTTAAAATAGTTGCATTGCTCCGTTTCTTGATGTACTGTCTCTCCTGCATGGATCAGCTCTTCAGTCCGCAGGTTTAGCATCCATGAAGTTCATCCAAACTCAGATATGTATTTTCTTGGAGGGCATACTCATAGTCTATCCTATGGGAAATAAGGGCAGTGACACATTTTAACCGTTTTCTACACTTCTACACTTTACGGTTCTCCAATGTGGATTCATTTAGATCTGATGAGGCTCCTTCTTCAACTGAATGTTACCAAAATCAACATATTTCTGGTGTTTTTCGCATGCGGGTCTCTCTTTAGGAAAAGAAAACACTTGTGATGAACGCTCCCAAGCTTATGGTTTCTCTCTTGTGTGGATTCTTGTGTGTTGTGAAAGGTGATTTTTCTGACTGAAGCCCTTTCCACACTCGGAGCATTTGAATGGTTTCTCCCCCGTATGAATCCTTTTATGGCAAATAAAATGACTCAGGCATTTGAAACTCTTTCCACATTCCGAACACTTATAAGGTTTCTCCCCTGTATGGATCCTTCTGTGACAATTCAGATCTGAGCGAACACTGAAGTTCTTTCCACACTCGAAGCACTTGTAGGGTTTCTCACCGGTGTGCATTCTTTCGTGTTTCTTAAGGTGACAGTTTCGCCTGAAGTTCTTCCCGCACTCCAGGCATTTGTGTGGTTTTTCTCCTGTGTGGATCCTTCGATGGTAAATATAGGTCGTTCTCTGACGGAAGCATCGCCCACACTCGGTACATTTATATGGCTTCTCCCCCGTGTGGATTCTTACATGTATCACCAGGCTAGATCTTCCACTGAAGTTCCTTCCACACTTCAGGCAAGGATATGGTTTCTCCCCAGTGTGAGTTCTTTTATGTCTTGTAAGGTGACCACTCTGACTGAATCTCCTTCCACACACCAGGCATATATACGGTTTCTGTCCCGTGTGCTTTCTTTTGTGAGCTGTGAGGCGACTTCTCCTACTGAATCGCTTTCCGCACTCCAGGCATTTATACGGACTCTCCCCTGTGTGAATCCTCTTATGGTACATAAGATCTGAGGAGCCACTAAAACTCTTTCCACACACCAGGCACTGATACGGTTTCTCCCCTGTGTGAGTTCTTTTGTGTTGCATAAGGCTACTGTTCCGCCCGAAACACTTTCCACACTCCAGGCACTTGTATGGTTTTTCTCCTGTGTGGATCCTTTTATGGTAAATAAAAGTAGTTTTCCGACTGAAGCTCTTATCACACTCTGTACATTTATATGGTTTCTCCCCCGTGTGGCTCCTTACATGTTTGATAAGGTTTGAACTTCCACTGAACTTCCTTCCACAGTGAAGACACGAATACGGTTTCTCCCCAGTGTGGGTTCGTTGATGTCTGGTAAGGTGACCAGTCTGACTGAATTTTTTTCCACACACCAGGCATATATATGGTTTCTCCCCGGTGTGGGTCCGTTCATGGACAGTAAGTTTACATCTGTGACTGAAGGTTTTTCCACACTCCAGACATTTATACTGTTTTTCCATTGGGGGATTTTCTGGGGGTAAAATAAGCAATTGTTTCTGGCTAAAACTCTTTTCACACTCATACGGGTTCTCCTTTTTATGCGACATAAAATGATTGTTCAACGTGAATTTTTCGACACAATTTATAAGTGCATATGGAGTCTCCGGGATGTATGATGGGTGATGTAAAACAAGAGAAGAGCTAAGGCTGATACTTTCCCCATATTCTTGATATTCATATTGTTCCTTTTCAGGCTGGTTTGTATAATATTCACTGAAAACAAATTTTGCTTTGTCTGTCTTGTCACATCCAAGATATTTTCCAACTTCTTCTCGGTGCTGAAGTTGGTGGCTTGGGAGGCCAAGGACTTCATTGTGATCAGAAGGAGAAGACTTCTTCCTTCCACTCTTTAGGCAGTTTTTCGAAGTTTTTTGAAGTACCCCCTTGATTCCAAACATCTTTTCTTCAAACTGGAATAGCGCTAGGTTGGGCTCCTGGTAATTCTCCTGCTCCTGCCCAAAACCTGATTTGACGAAGAAAAGAAAAAAAATAACCATTACGTTCATCACAGAAAAATGCTGCAACTGTTATTTTTGCATTTCCAACATTTTGCTAGATTCCTCTTTGTATGGCGTAAATCTTTCATTTCATTTAAGGTTCTACCTCAAACATTATATATCTTTTGGGCAATTCCCTACTTAGTTTTTATGAGATATTTTGGTTTTTCTTCCCACCTTTGGAGAAAAAAACCCTACTTTTTTGTTATCTGAAGACTGAATAATCAGGAGCAAGGGGTATCAAGAACAAAATGTATGAAGCAATTGATGCCTTGACGTTCATTACAGCAAATGCAGTTTCAAGAATGCCCTACATTATATACTATATATATTACTCTGAGCCCCTCTTTCTTGTAAAGCAGGTACTCAACAATCTTTGCAAAAAAGCTTGGTTCTTCTCCTCAGTGTTGTAATTCTCCTTTAGACCGAATCCATAGCAGCTTCTAATACTACATTGTGTTGAAGCATCCAGGGGGAAAAATGGCACTTGTTCTGATCTCTACAGGCAACTTACACATCTTCATCTCAGAGATAAAGGGAGGGCCCTTTTGTCCAAACAGATGGTATGAGAAACTGCCACTGACTATTAGGCAATCTTAGAGATGGAGCAGTTATAAGGAATAGACAATCATTCTTCACCTAAAGCAGGGGTCCCCAACATATGGTCTGCGGCCCATTGCCGGCCATCGGGCTGCAGGACAGGCTGGCCACTTGTGCTAGCCCCTGTGGACCTGTTTACTCATGCGCTTGGGGCTAACAGAGGCATGGCTAGTGCTGGCATGCATGCCCAATTGGGGCTGCTAGCGCCTGCGGGTTGCACACCCCGTTTGCACATGCGCGCGGCGCTAGCAGCAGCAATGGCTAGCGCCTGCACACATGTGCAAATGGGGCCGCTAGCGCCGTGCAGGTTGTGCGGCCTGTTTGCACATCCACGCGGGGCTAGCAGCAACAGCAGCTAGTGCATGCGCAAACGGGGCTGCTAGCCCCATGCAGATGCGCATGGCCCCGTTTGCATGTGGCCCCGTTCACGTGCTTGTGCGCGTGGGTGCGCATGCAAATTTCCCAGCTGCTGCTTTTTCCCTCCGGGCCGCCAGCATAAAAAGGTTGGTGACCTCTGACCTGAAGTAGTTCAGGTTATCGGCTCTGGAATCAGACTAAAGGAAAATTGTCATCTTGGCTAAAGAACTTCCTCAAAAGCTCAGATGAGAAAGGATCTTCTAAAGCAGGGGTGTCAAACTCAATTTCATTGAGGGCCACATCAGCATTGCAATTGCCCTTAGGGGGCCGGGTGGGTGTGGCCAGGGTGGATGCGGCCTACTGGGTGAGTGTGGCCAGGGTGGGTGTGGCCAGCTCTACATCGTTCGCGTCAAGGGTGCCTGTGGGTGCCTGGGCAGGAGTGGGACAGATCTGAGGGTCTCTGGCAGAAGGGGATGGGACCAGGGCAAGTGCCAAGGCATGGTCCACTAGAGGACTCTCACTGTTCCTCTCAGGCCATGCGGGGGGGGGGGTTTATGGAGCTAAGACTGAATATGTTTCAGCATAGATGGCCACCACAAAATTGTACATTGGCTCCCAGCTGGCCTGGGCCAGGGCCAAGGCAGAGGGGGCCGTTCCCTCACTGTTTCCAGGATGGCTTTGTGGGCCACATGAAATCACTTCGCGGGCCGCATGTGGCCCCCGAGCCTTGTGTTTGAAATGTCTGTTCTAAAGTATCTACCAACTTGTCCATTTAAGCCAGGGCTAGGCAACCTTGGCTCTTTTATGACTCATGGACCTCAACTCCCAGAATTCCTGAGCCAGCCATGCTAGAATTCCACGAGTCATAAAAGAGCCAAGGTTGTCTACCCCTGATTTAAGCAAAAAAAGTCGCAGAATGTCCTTCTAGGTAGAAGCTGCTTTCTGAGCACTTACGGCAACAAAAGACTTGCACAAATGCCTGAATACCAGAGCAAAACAGATCCTTACCCAGAATGGCCACATTCCTAGAATTCTCCAGCATGACTTCTCTGTGTAAGGCTCTCTGGCTAGAATCCAGCAGAGCCCACTCTTCTTCCGTGAAATACACAGCCACCTCCTCAAAGGATACGGAGCCCTGAAATTCAAAAGAAATGTTCCTCAGCCGAGACAACCCAGAAAGTTCTCTTCCACGTTTCCAATATCCTAAAAGTAAGTTTTATAAGACAGAAAATGCTCCTTTTGTGACATAATCTACTACTAGGTTTCACAGCTGCCTCTCCGACAATCCACCTGTCTGGCTAGAACAGACATGTCAAACACAAGGCCCATGGGCCGGATGCGGCCCGCGAAGTGGTTTCATGTGGCCTGCGAAGCCATCCTGGAAACAGTGAGGGAACGGCCCCCGCTGCCTTGGCCCTGGCCCAGGCCGGCCGGGAGCCAATGTACAATTTTGTGGTGGCCATCTATGCTGAAACGCATTCAGTCTTAGCTCCACAAGGCCGTCTGGAGCGAGGAACCAGCCCCTGCCGCGTCGGCCCCACCCCCTGGGTGCATGCTGGGAAATGTCACCCTTCGTGAGGAATGAAGAAATGCACCATTGCCTGGAAGTGGCCAGCAAATGGCCCTCGCCTACTTCACCTATCTGGCTTGATGGGCTCTGCCCTGGTCCCACCCCTTTCTGCCAGAGACCCTCAGATCTGTCCCACTCCTGCCCAGGCCCCCATAGGCACCCTTGATGCGAATGATGTAGAGCTAGCCACGCCCACCCAGGAGGCCACGCCCACTCCATCCACGCCCACCCAGGAGGCCGCACCCCCCCTGACCACCACCCCCCTGAAGGCAACTGCAATGCTGATGCGGCCCTCAATGAAATTGAGTTTGACACCCCTGGGTTAGAATGTCTTCCTACCACAATTCATTTTGGAGAAAGACGTTGAAGAGGTACGCCATTTTGTCGCCTTTTTTTCTGAGTGAAAACTTTTTTTTTTGCAGAAGCTACCATTTTGATGTAATAACTCCATACCTCTCATACATATCACTTTTATCTGAATATTAACTGAATTTTGCTTGAACAAGTCAGACTAGTTAAATGTCTAATGGAGAGTCATCCAGGTCATAAGTTATCCCAAAGGTGCTTTTTCACAAGGCAACTGGGCTTTCTCGTTTTTTCTTCAAAGACATTTTGCTTCTCATCCTAGAAGCATCTTCAGCTCCTAAAGAAGCTTCTTGGACAAGAAGCGAAATGTCTTCAAAGAAAAACAAGAAAGTCCAGTTGCCTTGCGAAACAGCACCTTTGGAAGTCAGACTAGTGTTTTAGACTTTAAGAGAAGTGACTTCAACGTTAAGAAAGAGACTAGGGAATATTCCATGGATGGTAATATTATTATTATTATTATTATTATTATTATTATTATTATTATTATTATTATTATTATTATTATTATTATTATTATTATTATTATTATTATTATTCAAAGACCTACAAATAGAAATAGAAAGACTGTGGCAAAGGCAAGCAAGGTTAGTACCAATAGTAATAGGCGCCTTGGGTGCAATCCCAAAACAACTGGAGCACCCACCACTTGAACACCATTGGCATTGACAAATTCACCATTAGTCAATTGCAAAAGGCGGCCTTACTAGGAACCGCCTCCATCCTGCGACGATATCTGTAATAACATCAAACATCCACATCTGCCTATCCCCGGTCCTTGGTAGGGACTTGATAGGTAGACAAAAATGCCAAATCCAGTCTGAACATCTGGCTGACTGTGCAATGATCAATAATAATAATAATAATGATGATGATGATGATGATGATGATGATGATGATGATGATGATGATGATGATGGAAGGGACCTTGGAGGTCATCTAGTCCAACCCCCTGCTCAGGCAGGAAACCCTATACCATTTCAGACAAATGGCTGTCCAGACTCTTCTTAAAAACTTCTAGTGTTGGCGCATTCACTGCTTCTGGAGGCAGGTTGTTCCACTGATTAATTGTTCTAACTGTCAGGAAGTTTCTCCTTAGTTCTAGGTTGCTTCTCTCTTTGGTTAGTTTCCATACTAAATACTAAAATGAAAAACAGTTCAAGATGCTTGGGAAAACCTATATATATATCTGCTTGGACATATTCCATAAGTTAACTGCTCTGATTTCTTTAACTGGGTCTGAATTGGCTCCTAATCTTTTAATGAAACTTAATGAATTAAAATTGACTCCCGCTTTTCATTTTTTGCTAGCTGACTCCTGGCTTTGCACATACTTCAGATAGCAAAGGACTTATTTTAAATAAATTAATGTAATTCACTGAAGGGACAAGTAACTTAAAAGCTCAACTGATTCCATAAATGAAGCCAGTATTTTGATATGGCTATAATGGGGCAAACCAATAAGGAAGGCAGGAAAAGCCCTTACCAAAACGATGGTCATAAAAAGAAATGGGAATCTGGGACAGAAATATAATTTGAGAAAACGTCTCAGGTGTGACACTCCTAAGTTCTTGTCAAGATAAAGGGAGGGAGGGAGCAGATGCACTCAGACTTGCAAGATTTTGTTAGTGTAACCCAGGGGTCTTCAAACATGGCCCTTTTATGACTTGTGGACTTCAACTCCCAGAACTCCTCAGCCGGCTGAGGAATTCTGGGAGTTGAAGTCCACAAGTCATAAAAGGGCCAAGTTTGAAGACCTCTGGTGTAACTCTACATAGAAAGTGGTATTACCTTCCGTGTCTTTGGTTTCAAGTTTGGTCTACCTTGGAGGACCGTCCCTTCTGTACCTTGTGCTTAAACCAGAGGTCCCCAACCTTTTCAGCACCAGGGACCAGTTCCGTTGAGAGAAGTTTTTCCGCGGACCGGAGGGTGCGTGGTTTGCCTGCATCCCACGAATGGGACTTTGCTTATTTGTGTTGCTGGCATGCTGTGACCTGGCACTGGTCCATGGACCGGGGGTTGGGGACCCCTGATTTAAACAATCATCTTGAAAGTGGAACCGAGCTAAATTTTGATCTCAACACTTGACCTCCTTAACAAGCTTTGTGTAGACTGTCATGCCACAAACAACACCCCCCCTAAAGATTTTCCTGCTCTAATAAGCCTCCTTACCTGAGCTGTTGCGGCTCCATCAGACAGACGAGATGTTTCAGTGGCTTCCATAGACAACCTTGCGTTCCCTGTGATCAAGATGAAAGGAGATGGACAAAAAAATGTTTGGAAGCTGAATGAGTCGGCTGTTGCAGGAGTTCCCAACCCCCGGTCCATGGACCAGTACCGGGCCGCGGGATGCCAGCAACCGGTCCGCATAAACAAGCAACACCCCATCTGTGGGATTCAGACAGCACACAAACCCACCCACAGAACCTGTCCCTAGTGCCCAAAAGGTTGGGGACCTCTGAGCTATTGGGAAGCACTACACACTGAAGGCAGTAGTATGTGTAAGAAGAAGCACAAGAATGAAACGGCTTCAGGCTTCATTGCCCGCAGAAGTAACCTATCACTTACGTGGCAACAAGACCTGAGCTGGATCCTCCTCTGAGAAGCCCAAAAGCTGCTCCACAGAGAGACCAGAGAGATCATCTCCGCCTCCAGGAGGTACCCTGGCCATCTTCATCAACTGGCCCTGCAACTTAAAATATTAAAACAATTGGACACTGGAACAAGGGGATCCTTTTGTGTCTCCAAAGTTAGGCCGTGTTATATCCATATCCAACTAGATCCATAGTTGGATATGCAAACTCCCTTGGGATTCCCCTTCTTCCTATGGAATAATCTGGAGGGGGAAACACCACTCTGGGAGTGAAAATGGAGGGAAACTAAAATCTCTTCCACTGTCACCGCCTGCATTTGTGTCTCCAAAGCTGGACCTTGTTATATCCATAGGTGGAGATGCAAATTCCCTTTGGATTCCAATTTCCTCCTAGGGAATAACCTGGAGGAGGAAAAACAGGACTCTGGGAGGGAAAGGGAAGAGAAAACCAAGGTGTCTCCTTTATTTGGGCACTTGAGCCGGGCAACGGAAAGCGGCCATTCCTCCCTGGAGGGGATCCTCCCAGAAGGACAAGGAAGCCAGATCCCCGGGGGATCCTTCCTCCCGGGAGGGGATCCTTCCCTCTCCTCACCTGCCGCCGCCTCCGCTCCTCCCAGGCCCGGCTGAGCAGGGATCTCTCGGTCGGGGTCCCCTCCTGGGCGACGCTCTCCGCCCGGCACCCCCGCAGCCAGCCCGCCATCTCCGGGGACTGCGCGGCCAGGAGCCGCTCCAGGATCCCCCGGTCCACCAGCCCGGCTTGGCCGCTCCGCTCGGGCTTCAGCCAGCCGGGGCAAAGCGGCTGCTGCAGGCGGCTGCAGAAGATCGGTCGGTGCCCCGACGACGCCCGGCAGCCCCATCGGAGGAAGCCCTCCGCCTCCTCGGAGCCCCGCGGCGCCGGCGGCTCCTTCTCGGTCTCGGCGGCAGGAGAGCCCGGCGCTGCTCCCGGCCTGGGCGAGGCCATCGGCCGGGCCGGGCTCCCTTGACCGGTGGTGCCTCCTCCTGGTTCTGCCTGCCTCTGGCCGGGAGCCTCCGCCGGATGCCGATCCGCTGCGCGCCGCCCCGGGATCCCTCCGGATTCCCTCCCATCCTCCACTCCCGGCCGCCGCCTCCTTCTTCCCGGGAAAGGAGGGCGGGGGGAAGCCTACCGGCTAAGCGGGATCGGGGCAAGCGCAGCTGCCACTCACCCCCGGCTCTCGGCTCCGACTTCAGCGTAAGGCCCTCTCGGCCTCTGGGAAGGAGACAGCGCGCTTCTTCCTAGGGAAGCTCTCGGGTTCTCTCTGTCCCCTCCTTTGAAGGGGAGTGAGTCTCCTTTGAAACGTCCCCGGCGGCCAGCCAGTCCGTCTCTATCCTGCGGCAGGGCACGGCTAGCGAGGATTCCCACGCTTGCTTTGCCCAGGTAGGGATAGGGATAGGGATAGGGATAGAATAGAATAGTTTATAATAATAATAATAATAATAATAATAATAATAATAATAATAATAATAATAATAATAATAATAATAATAATAATAATAATAATAATAATAATAAAGTTGGAAGGGACCTTGGAGGTCATCTAGTTCAACCCCCTGCTCAGGCAGAAAACCCTATACCAGCGGTAGGCAACCTCGACTCTTTTATGACTCATGGACTTCAACTCCCAGAATTCCTGAGTCAGCT
>NW_015392785.1:15605-20261 GCF_001527695.2 Protobothrops mucrosquamatus
TCCCCCTCCCCTCTCCTCCCCTCCTCCTCCCCGGGCGAGCGAGCTCTTCTTCCTAGAGAGACGAGGCTCCGACAGCCCCCCTCTCCTCCTGCGCCCCCCGCCATTTAAATGGATCCCAGCGACCACCCTTCTCCGCCCCTTTGTCACAGGAGGCCGCGCCTGGCAAAGCTGCCTTGTGTTCTCCGACCCCGAGGAAAAGGTCCCGAGGATCCCCCTGGAAGGGGATCCAGGGAGGGGGTGGGTGGGTCGGAGCTATTGTGGTATTGAACTCACACCTTCCCCTCCCCCCCCCTTTGTACAGCTAGTCCTCGACTTACAACTAGGGTTGCCAGGTCTGCTTCCAAAAAATAGCGGACAAGCGGGGGGGGTGTGTTTAAGTAGTAAAAAAAAGTAGACTGTACAGCTTTAGATTACGTACCATTTCATCACAAAGCTTTTGAATAAAAAAAATGTCCACTATTTTGTGAAAAAAAATAGTGAACATAATGTGAAAAAAGCGGACTGTCCACTCAAATAGTGGACACCTGGCAACCCTACTTACAACCGTTCATTTGGCGACCGTTCCAAATTACAACAGCACAGCAGAAAGGGACTTAGGACCGCTTTTCACACTTAACGACCGTTGTGGCATCCCTGTGGTCACGGGATCTAAATCGAGACGCTTGGCAGCTGACTCATGCTTACGACCGTTGCAGTGTCCCGGGATCGTGTGGATCCCTTTTGGCGACCTTATGAGAAGCAAAGTCAATGGGGGAACGTCAGGTTCACTTAACAATGGTGTGATTAACTTCACAACTGCAGCGATTCGCTTAGCAGCTGTGGGCAAGAAAGGTCGTAAAACGGGGCGAAACTCCCTTAACAAATGTCTCGCTTAGTGATGGTTTTGGGCTCAGTTGTGGTCGTTAATTGGAGGACTGCGTGTTCTTTAAGCCGTGGGAGGCCTGGAATTGCAGGGCTCCCTCACGAAGGCTCTGAACCAGGATTGGACTGGATTTCATCTGGCCTGTTCAGAGATCAGACTAAATACCCCCTCCTCCCTTCCCAACCTTCGGAGGAGTGCATGATGGGAGATGTACTTCTTTGGGGCATGGAGTTCTCTGCTTCACGTCAGCGGAGAAGGGGGTTAATTGCACATTTCACCTTTTTATTGTTAAAATATCTTCTTGCACTGAGCCTCAAACTGTTCCCATAATAGTCTGGGAACCAACACAAAAATCTGTGAAATCAAACTTTAATTTTGGCCTCTTGGGGACACCAACAAAAAGTCACAAATGGTGCTTTTAGGCAGCCACTGGATCAAAGGACAGCTGTAAAATCCTTTTGTCTGGGATGCCGACAAAATCGGAGCCTTCAAGGAACTTGCTCAATACAGCGTCAGGAACTAAATAAAACATTTTGTGACTGAGAAAGCTATACAAGATGCAATGCACAGGGGAGATTTATTTATTTTGTGTCCCACTGTTACGTTTACAAATAATGGAAGGCAGCAAACATATCCTACATACCACCTTCCTCCCATTTCCACAACGACCCTGTGAGGTAGGTTGGGCTGAGAGTGCCTGGCCCAAAATCACCCAGCTGGTTTCACAGCTAAGACAGGACTAGAACTCATGGTCTGATTTCTTGCCTGGTGCCTTAACTATCTCTCCAACTGAGACCTAACTATCTCTCCAACTGAGATGTTAAATCCTGCTTTTTTCCAGCGTTTTTTCCCAGCAGACTTCCTCTACTGCCACAAAACTAAAGCTTTTCCTCTAAATAAGGAAACTCTATTCTTCCCTCAGTGAGAAATGTCCTTCAGTGTCAAAGATGCTACTTCCTTATCCAAGGAAGTAGCCAACATCTTGTAAATTCACATCTCAGCTCTGGATTCTTTTTAATCTGGTTATTTTCCTGCCTGCTAAATATGGGCAGCTCCCCTTCTTCCCACAGTGAATGCCATTGGTCTGAAGAGGGAAGAGAATACCTCTGAGGAACGCAGTCAGGCAAACAAAGAGTAATGACTAACATGTTTTTTCAGAGTGTGATGGTACACAAAAAGTCCCTTGTGCATTGAGGGACTGTGTCCCCAGTTACATCTGGCTGGCCCATTAGAGTTTGCAGAGAAGGCACGTTGAGAGTGCCATTAGAATAGAGAATATAATATAATAATAGGAATAGAATAGAATAGCAGAGTTGGAAGGGATCTTGGAGGTCTTCTAGTCCAACCCCCTGCTCAGGCAGGAAACCCTATACCATTTCATACAACTGGTTGTCCAGTCTCTTCTTTATAACTTCCAGTGTTAGAGCATTCACAACTTCTGGAGGCAAGTTGTTCCACTGGTTAATTGTTCACTGTCAGAAAATTTCTTCTTAGTTCCAAGTTGCTTCTCTCCTTGATGAGTTTCCATCCATTGCTTCTTGTCCTGCCTTCAGGTGCTTTGGAGAATAGCTTGAGCCCCCCTCCCTTTGTGGCAATCCCTGGGATATTGGAACACTGCTATCATGTCACCCCTAGTCCTTCTCTTCATTAAACTAGACATACCCAATTCTAGCAACCGTTTTCTATATGTTGTAGCCTCCAGTCATCTTTGCTGCTCTTCTCTGCACTCTTTCTAGTCTTGTCTTTTTTACATTGTGGTGACCAAAACTGGATGCTATATTCCAAGTGTGGCCTTACACTTCACATTATCTTGATTCTATCCCTCTGTTAATGCTTTTTTGGCAGCTGCAGCACACTACTGGCTCCTATTTAAGTGATTGTCCACTAGGACTCCAAGATCCCTCTCACAGTTACTACTATTGAGCCAGGTACCACCTATACCTGTGGTGGCGAACCTATGGCATGTGTGCCACAGGTGGCACGCAGAGCCCTGTCTGTGGGCACACGCACCATCACCCCAGTCCTAGGCCTTCAGCTGGGTTTTATAAAACCTTTTCGCTTTAGGCCTCCGCCGCCGTGTGCAAAAAAAAAAAAAAAAAGGTTCAATCAATCAACCAATTTCAACTTCTCACAGGAAAAAACAAAAGATCTCGCAAAGTTGGAATTAATTGAACTTTTTAGTCCCAGTCTGCTGTTACCACCAAAGCCACGCCCACCCAATGGGCCACATCCACTCAGCACCCGACGATACATAAGTGGGTTTTGGGTTGCAGTTTGGGCACTCCGTCTCTAAACGGTTCACCATCACTGACCTATACTGTACCTACATCTTGGAACCTATATGTGCTGAGACCCAAGAGACATGCCTTCTCTGCTACAGAGTGGAACATCCTCCCCCCGACATACTTGTTCCACTCTTTTTGATTTTTTGAAAGGCCCTCAAGATTTTGCTTATACTGCCAGGCCTTGGCCTTCCAGGGAACCAGAGATTTCTCTCAATGGCTCCACTGCAGTGGGTGGCCATTTTCATCCATCCTCCGCCTATGGTTAATATTTTTGTTTTTATGATAGTTACTGCTGTGGGCTTTTCGGATTTTTTTAATCTGTTTTACACTGGTTGTTTTATTTATTGTTGTGTGCTGCCCAGACACATCTTTTGGCAAGATATATATATTTGATTAATCAATCCGTTAAAAAATGAAGTTGGGGAGTGCAGAAGCCCCGAAAGCCAGACTGAAGAACATCGAAGAACAATTGGGAAACAGCCACCCACGTGAGCTGTTGATACCATCGCTTTGACTGGACGAGAAGTGATGGCAGAAAAAAAACCTTTGTTTAATGAGTTATGGATAAGTACAGAGTCAGCAGGATCCTCTCTGAATGGACGCCGCATTGCTTTAGAAATCAGGGGTAGTCAACCTTGGCTCTTTTATGACTCATGGACTTCAACTCCCAGAATTCCTGAGCCAGCTAAGCTGGCTCAGGAATTCTGGGAATTGAAATCCACGAGTCATAAAAGAGCCAAGGTTGACTACCCCTGCTTTAGATGGTCCCGTCCTTTGAACAGAGTTTCTCAAAATCACGGAATTTCAACTGGCCCTTCCTGGTACAATTCAGTTCATTTAGTTCAGGGTGCTCCCTCTTCACTTTGTGGTTTCACGGTTTCCAGTTTCATTCTTTTCACATTTCCTTGAACATTCCCAATACCCTCACCGCAACTCCATGCTCTATGACAGCATTCTTCTCGGAAGCTCTTCCAATCTTTTTTCCTCCTTTCAGGTGTTCCATTCGCCACATTTTCTTTTTCTTATAGAACATTTTACATTTAAGCAGCAGTTACCAACCCAGGCAGATTTTCAGAAGGCTAAGTTGGGCCAGCAGAATTTGGATCACCTGGAATATCACTGGTGCAGGCTGGAAGAAAAGAAACAATTAAAAATATCAAGCTGGTCCAGTAAAAAGATGCTGAGACTCTAGAAAGAGTACAGAGAAGAGCAACAAAGATGATTAGGGGACTGGAGGCTAAAGCATATAAGGAACGGCCGCTGGAATTGGGTATGTCTAGTTTAACGAAGAGAAGGACGAGGGGGGACAGGATAGCAGTGTTCCAATATCTCAGGGGCTGCCACAAAGAAGAGGGAGTCAAGCTATTCTCCAAGGCGCCTGAAGGCAGGACAAGAAGCAACGGATGGAAACTAATCAAGGAGAGAAGCAACCTAGAACTAAGGAGAAACTTCCTGACAGTTAGAACAATTAACCAGTGGAACAACCTGCCTCCAGAAGCGGTGAATGCT
>NW_015392785.1:20609-22983 GCF_001527695.2 Protobothrops mucrosquamatus
GGGAGTCAAGCTATTCTCCAAGGCGCCTGAAGGCAGGACAAGAAGCAACGGATGGAAACTAATCAAGGAGAGAAGCAACCTAGAACTAAGGAGAAACTTCCTGACAGTTAGAACAATTAACCAGTGGAACAACCTGCCTCCAGAAGCGGTGAATGCTCCAACACTGGAAGTTTTTAAGAAGAGACTGGACAGCCATTTGCCTGAAATGGTATAGGGTTTCCTGCCTGAGCAGGGGGTTGGACTCGATGACCTCCAAGGTCCCTTCCAACTTTATTATTATTACTATTATTATTATTACTATTATTATTACTATTATTATTACTATTATTATTATTATTATTATTATTATTATTATTATTATTATTATTATTATTATTCTGCCGAGAACATAATGGACGGATTCAAATTCGGCTCCAGTATATCAATCAGGGGCATTTGCATGGGTTCAAATTGATATCCACAATGGCACAATCAATCCTTTCTCTTTAATATGCATAAATTCAAATTCTGCTTATCTTGTGGCTTTGCTTTTGGGTGAACAGATCGGCAACATAATTCACTCCACACTGATCAAAAGGCATCAGCTGGCCCAGGCAACACACAGAGAAAGTCAATCTATCCATTCAGTGTGAACAGGAAGGGGAAGTTTGGTGTCATGCATAACTGTCTAGTAGCTATGATCCTTGGAGAGGACCAAGCTGAGAAGAGATGGGAAGATATACATCCAAGAGAGGAAAAAATAGAAAGCAGCCAGTAGAAAAAAAATGGGGAGAGAAGTCCACTGGGTGCAGACATCAGAACTGGTAAATAGCCAGTCAGCCCCAGTAGGGCCAGAAGAAAATAGGACAGGACAGGACAGAATAGAATAGGAATAACAGAGTTGGAAGGTACCTTGAGAGGTCTTCTAGTCCAACCCCCTGCTCAGGCAGGAAACCCTATACCATTTCAGACAAATGATTGTCCAATCTCTTCTTAAAAATTTCCAGTGTTGGAGCATTTGCAACTTCTAAAGGCAAGTTGTTCCACTGATTAACAGATAGATAGATAGATAGATAGATAGATAGATAGATAGATAGATAGATACTTTATTATCAGTTTAAATGTACACTAATCAGCATACATTAAAATGACATTTTGTTGCATTCAGCTCTGCATCTCCAATATACACTATATCAGGGGTGTCAAACTCAATTTCATTGAGGGCCACATCAGCATTGTGGTTGCCCTCGGGGGGGTGTGTGTGTGGTGTGGCCAGAGTAGGTGCGGCCTACTGGGTGGGTGTGGTTTCGGCAGGCAGCAGGGCGCTCTCCTCACAGTGCCAGGTTGAGCCGGGCGGTGCGAAGCTCGCCAACTTTGCACCTTGCTGCCTGGTGAAACTGGGCAGGCTGGGGGCTAGGCAGCATTGCACTTCTCATCAGATTCGCGCCACCCAGCTCAGCTCTTGGTGCGGTGAGGAGCGCCCCGCTGCCTGCTGAAACCGGGCAGGCTGGGAGCTGGGTGGCCTCGCGTTTCTTTTTGGATTTGCGCCCCCCAGCTCAGCCTCTCAGCGCTGTGAGGAGAGCGCCCCGCTGCCTGCCGAAACCCTTCCTCCAGAGCCCATCAAGCCGGATATGTGAAGTAGGCGAGGGTCATTTGCTGGCCACTTCCAGGTGATGATGCATTTCTTCATTCCTCACAAAGGGTGACACCTCCCCAGCATGCACCCAGGGGGCGGGGCTGACGTGGCAGGGGCTGGTTCCTCACTGTTTCCAGACGGCCTTGTGGAGCTAAGACTGAATGCGTTTCAGCATAGATGGCCACCACAAAATTGTACATCGGCTCCCTCCCAGCTGGCCTGGGCCAGGGCCAAGGCAGCGGGGGCCATTCCCTCACTGTTTCCAGGATGGCTTCGCGGGCCACATGAAACCACTTCACGGGCCGCATCCGGCCCCCGGGCCTTGTGTTTGACATGTCTGCACTACAGAAACATGACAAAAAATATGCATATAGCCACATACACAAACATTCTCTCCTAAGGTTGGACTTCCGGGCCGCTCCCCCTCGCCGCAGGGAGACGGAACCACCTAGATGGTTCCGTCCCAGGCGACTGATGGACCCGGAGAGGTTCCTGATGGAGCTTGGGCCATATCCGGAGGATCTAATCCACGACTCGGCGGAAAATCAGGCGGCGGCCTCGGAGACAACTGCCGCCGCAGCATTGGACCGAGTCGTGCCTTTGCGGCCTCTGACCCGACGTGGATCTCGACCATCTCCTTGGTTTACCGAGGGGCTGAGAGAGATGAAACGTCGGAAAAGACGCCTAGAGAGCAGTTGGAGGGCCAGCCGAACCGAATCCAATCGAGCACAGGTAAGGATACATCTTAGATCCTACCTT
>NW_015392785.1:25383-27434 GCF_001527695.2 Protobothrops mucrosquamatus
TTTAAATAGGGATAATTTTTAATGATTTTAATAATGTCACAGCTACAAATATTTGGTTTTAATTGGCTTTTATAGGGGAAATGTTGTGTGTGTTGTTTGTATTGTGTTATTTTAATATGCTGTGAGCCGCCCTGAGTCCCGTGGGGAGAAGGGCGGCATATAAATTATGAAAAATAAATAAATAAATAAATAAATAAATGACACAGAGAAACAACACAACAGAAGTGGCAGAATCAGATTTACTCCCCACTCAGGAGTATCACAGGGGAAGTGAAGATCATCCAGGAAGCTATGGAGCCCCAGGAAAAAGGGGAGGGGGGACCTTGGAAAGACCTGTAACTCTGAAAAGTGCCAGATGATGTGTACTGAGCACAATGCAGTTGCGCTCAAGGAAGAAAAAGGTGACAAAACAGCCAAACAAGCCCAGCGGCAGAATCCTAGCAATGGAGGAGCAGCAGAAAGGATGAGGGGGGACCCTAGAGGCACTAAAGGAGATAGATAGGCATAGGATCAAAATCACGTGAAGTTTTAATACCGCTTTATAAAGCCTTAGTGAGGCCACACCTGGAATACCTGCATCCAGTTTTGGTCACCACACTACAAAAAAGATGTTGAGACTTTGGAAAAAGTACAAAGAAGATCAACTAAGATGATTAAAGGCCTGGAGACTAAAACGTATGAAGAACGGTTGCAGGA
This sequence comes from Protobothrops mucrosquamatus, assembly GCF_001527695.2. Classification (NCBI taxonomy): domain Eukaryota; kingdom Metazoa; phylum Chordata; class Lepidosauria; order Squamata; family Viperidae; genus Protobothrops; species Protobothrops mucrosquamatus. Next base: position 26,080 of record NW_015392785.1, read on the forward strand.
ACTGGGTTTGGCTAGTCTAGAGAAAAGAAGGACTAGGGGGGGACATGATACCAGCGTTCTAGTATTTGAGGGGCTGCCACAAAGAAGAGGGGGTCAATTTATTCTCAGGAGCACCAGAGGGCAGGACAAGAAACAAGGGATGGAAACTAATCAAGGAGAGAAACAACCTGGAATTAATGAGAAACTTCCTAACACTGAGGACAATTAATCAGTGGAACGGCTTGCCTTCAGAAGTTGTGGGTGCCCCATCATTGGAGGTTTTTAAGAAAAGTCACTTGTCTGAAATGGTATAGGGTCTCCTGCTTGACCTCCAAGGTCCCTTCCAGCTCTGTTCTGATTCTGATTCATCAAGATGGCCGAGAATACCCCAGAAACTGAATTCTACAGAGAACTGGAAGACCCTAGCATTGCCCAGAGGGATGGCATGGAAGGCAGAAACTGGATTTATAGTGGAGTGATCGTAAGAAGGAGATCTACTTTTCCCATTGCCATTTACCCACAGGTGCACTTACCTCAGAAATGACGGACCCTGAGGCAGCCACTTTATTAATCGGAAAGAAATCGGGGGGGGAGGGGGAGGAATTGGCAATGATTCCGATTCATTTTCAAGTAATGAAAAAGAGGTTTCCATCTTGAAGAAGTTTCAGCCATCCCTACTCTTTCCGTGTTCATTACAGTTTTCTCTGCTGAGGGGAACCACTTTGCAAGCTACGCTGATATATTTTGTTAAATGTTTCTCCTAAATGAATCAGCTTTTTCTACACACTGCACATTTAAACTCCATGTAGCTTACTTGAATTCACGTATTTATCTTTATGCGAGTTTGCTCCTGCAATAGAGCTGGTACTGAAAGCGTCTCTGCAATTCCAGCATTCCTCACAAAATAAAACTTCTTATTGGAAATAGGAGCAATGCCCCTTTTTCATGCTTCAGGTATTTCTATGGGTTCTCCCACGTGGATTCCTTTAGGTCTGATAAGGCTATTCTTCTAACTGAACAATATTTCACAATACAATACACAATTTCTATTGCTCATTTTTGAGACAAAAAAGAAAAAATCTACCACCACTTGGGATTAAAGCTCTCAGATTATGATTTTCCTCTTTTATGGATTAGTTCATGTTGAGAAAGGTGGTTTGTCTGATTGAAGCTTTTCCCACAGTCTGCGCATTTGTACGGCTTCTCTCCCGTGTGAATTCTTTTGTGTTTGATGAGGTTCGCGTTCTGAGTAAAGCCCTTTCCGCACTCCTGGCATGTGTAGGGTTTTTCTCCTGTGTGGATCCTTTTATGGCAAATAAAGTTACTGTCCTTACGGAAACTCTTCCCACACTCCGTACATTTATGTGGTTTCTCCC
>NW_015392785.1:29825-32508 GCF_001527695.2 Protobothrops mucrosquamatus
TTGGCACAAGAGAAGCGAGCACTCCGTAAAGCCAGAGCTGCAAATGCTGAAGCAACAGTGTCCACATTTCTCTGTTCAGTATGTGGCAGAACATTCCGTGCTAACATCGGTCTCATCAGCCATCTACGGACACACCGTTGATGGCCCACAATCCACAAGATGTCAAGGTCTTCATCGAAAATCGATGGACGAACAACATGCCTATCTCTACACTTAGCCAGCCACCATTTTGCCACTTCACGATTCATGATCATGAATTGATCATGATCATGATTTATCACTTGTTTGTATTTACACTGAGTGCTTATGCCCCTTTAGAAGGGACCTTGTAGGTCATCTAGTCGAACCCAAGAACACTGACCTCCCCTAAACTCTGCTGAAGAGTAGATGACCTCCAAGGTCCCTTCCAACTTTTTTTTTTATTATTATTATTATTATTATTATTATTATTATTATTATTATTATTATTATTATTATTATTATTATTATTATTATTATTATTATTATTATTATTACTATTATTATGATGATGATGATGATGATGATGATGATGATGATGATGATGATGATGATTATTATTATTATTATTATTATTATTAAGATGTTACCTAGCCTGGTAACGAAACGTTCAGAAACCAACCCACATGCTCAGAGAACGAACCTTCACCCGCATCCTACAGCCAAGCTACAGATATTCGCCACTATTGCAAATAAAAGTAGTATTGTCATACATGACTTTGACCTCCTAGTCTGGTCTACACTGAAAGTCCATTATTCCCTTTCTAGAGAGGGAGAAGCACCTACTTTGGCTTCTAGAGGTATACTATAAAACCAGTTTTAGCCTGTGTGACATTTGTTTCTTAGGCTGGTGTCCCTTGAACTGGGCAGAGGCGAATCAGAACAACCTCAAGATCCTTTCCAACATGATGATCCTCTGAGAAATAAGTAAACTTTAAGATGAGAATAAAAGCTCAGTTGAGAAAGAATCCTGTGAAGCATCTAACATTGGAAGCATCTACCAATTTTTCCATTTATTTGGAATTATGTTAAAAAACAAAAACAGAATTTCTTCCTCAATCTTGAACGTGCTTTGTCAGCGTTTGGATGATAAAAGACTTCCCACAATTAGCTAAACCCAGAGCAAAACGGGTCCTTACCGAGAATGGCCACATTCCTAGAATTCTCCAGCATGACATCCACGTATAAAGCTCTCTGGCTGGGATCCAGCAGCCTCCATTCTTCCTCTGTGAAATACACAGCCACCTCCTCAAAGGACACTGAACCCTGAAAAAGTCATAGAAAATGTTCCTCAGCAGAAGTGCCAGAAGCCTCTCTCCCAAATTACATTATCCTAAAAATGAGTTTCACAAGGGAGAAAAATGCTCCTTTTCTGACACAGTGTACTGCTAGGTTTAATACAGGGGTGTCAAACTCAATTTCATTGAGGGCCGCATCAGCATTGTGGTTGCCCTCGGGGGTGTGTGTGTGTGGCCAGGGTGGTGCAGCCTACTGGGTGGGCGTGGATGGAGTGGGTGTGGCCTACTGGGTGGGCATGGCCAGCTCTACATCATTCGCGTCAAGGGTGCCTGTGGGGGCCTGGGCAGGAGTGGGACAGATCTGAGGGTCTCTGGCAGAAGAGGATGGGACCGGGGCAAGCACCAAGGCATGGTGCATTTCTTCATTCCTCACAAAGGGTGACACCTCCCCAGCATGCACCCAGGTGGCGGGGCCGACACGGCAGGGGCTGGTTCCTCGCTGTTTCCAGACAGCCTTGTGGAGCTAAGACTGAATGTGTTTCAGCATAGATGGCCACCACAAAATTGTACATTGGCTCCTGGGTGGCCTGGGCTAGGACCAAGGCAGCGGGGGCTGTTCCCTCACTGTTTCCAGGATGGCTTCGCGGGCCACATGAAACCACTTTGCGGGCCGCATCCGGCCCCCGGGCCTTGTGTTTGACATGTCTGGTTTAATAGCTGTCTCTCTGACCAGCTACCTGTCTGGTTAGAATTTCTTTCTTCCATAATTCATCACAGATAAACCAGTTTGTTGCATCTCCTTTTGTGTCAAAACTTTCATTCCCCCCCCCCCGACAAACTGCCATTTTGATATAAAAAATCCATACCTCACATATATAAAACTTTTAACTGGATCTGGTTCGACATGTGCCCTAATGTAACTGCTCTGATTTGTTTAACGGGTTGTGAGTCGGCCTATTAATGTTTTAATGGAATTTAACAAATTAAAAATGACTCCAATGCTTTCATTTGGGGGGGGGGGGGCTAGATAATTCCTTGTTTTACACACACCTCAGATACAAAGGATTTACAGGAAGTCCTCGACTTACGACCACAACTGAGCCCAACATTTATGTTGCTAAGTGAGAAATTTGTTGATTGAGTTTTGGAAATGGGTGTGGAGCCTAAATCCTTCCATTCCCCACCATCCAGTGAGATCTGAAGATGCTTCTTGGATGAGAAGCAAAACGTCTTCAAAGAGAAAAAAGGAAGCACAGCTGCCTCATGAAAAAGCACCTTTGGGACATCTTGAAAGTTAGGAATCAAGCTAAATTTTAATCTCAACACTTGACCTCCTTAATAATTTTTGTGTGGACTCTCATGGCACAAATCCCCCACCCCCCGATTTTCCTGCCCTAATGAGGCTCCCTACCTGAGCTGTTGCAGCT
>NW_015392786.1:0-16314 GCF_001527695.2 Protobothrops mucrosquamatus
GAGCCAGGATTCATCTTGCAAGCTGACACCTCTCGTTAATTAACGACTTAAAAAATCAATGACCAAGAGGACAGGTAGCAAATGACCCTTCAGAAGGGGCCCCGAGATGGTCTGCTTGTCTTTGGGAAGAAAATCATATATACGGAATGGGCGAGAGAAAACGCATTTGTGATTTGACACGAGGAAGAAGACGGAAGACAGAGCTGGGTCCTGCGAAAGCCCACCGTATTGATTGCTCCCTGTCCCTCCGGTGCCCTGGTATTTCAAAGAATAACGATAATAATAATAATGTGAGGGATCAAGGAGTCTCTCAAACCATCCAGGAGAAGAAGAAGCCTGGATTAAAGCAAAAGGCAGGTTAAGCATCTCTTCTCTTTAAATTTGGAGTTTGCTGGGAGAGAAATTGTCTATGTTCAAGCCCAGGGGTGGAGAAATATGGCCCTTTAAGAGCAACTTTGGCTCTTTTATGACTCATGGACTTCAACTCCCACAATTCCTGAGCCGGCATGGCTCAGCATGGAAACCTCTCCATTTCTCCTCAGCATGGCTGGCTCAGGAATTCTGGGAGTTGAAGTCCACAAGTCATAAAAGGACCATAGTTGGCTGGCTCAGGAATTCTGGGAGTTGAAGTCCACAAGTCATAAAAGGACCATAGTTGGCTGGCTCAGGAATTCTGGGAGTTGAAGTCCACAAGTCATAAAAGGACCATAGTTGGCTGGCTCAGGAATTCTGGGAGTTGAAGTCCACAAGTCATAAAGGGGCCACAGTTGGCTGGCTCAGGAATTCTGGGAGTTGAAGTCCACAAGTCATAAAAGGGCCATAGTTGGCTGGCTCAGGAATTCTGGGAGTTGAAGTCCACAAATCATAAGCCAAAGTTTTCCCCATGCTGGCTCAGGAATTCTGGGAGTTGAAGTCCACAAGTCATGAAGGGGCCAAAGTTTTCAAATAACTCAAAGTGGCGAACATATCTAACAACCTTCCTCCTCCGATCTTCCGCACAACAACCCTGTGAGGTGGGTTGGGCTGAGAGACAACAACTAGCACAAAGTCACCCAATTGGCTTTCATGCCTAAGGTGGGACTAGAACTCTCTGTCTGCTGGTGATTGGCCCAAAGTCACCCAGCTGGCTTTCATGGCTAAGGCGGGATTAGAACTCACCTTCTCCTGGTCATTGGCCCAAAATCACCCAGCCAGCTTTCATGGCTAAGGCGGGACTAGAAGTCATTGTCTTCTGGTGATTGGCCCAAAGTCTCCCAGCTGGCTTTCATGCCTAAGGTGGGACTAGAACTCATCGTCTTCTGGTGATTGGCTCAAAGTCTCCCAGCTGGCTTTCATGCCTAAGGCGGGACTAGAACTCATCGTCTGCTGGTGATTGGCCCAAAGTTACCCAGCTGGCTTTCATGGTTAAGGGGGGGAAGGACTAGAACTCACAGTCTCCTGCTTTCTAGCCTGGTGCCTTAATGACTAGAGCAAACTGACTCTCAAGATACTGGTGATGGTGTAGATCAGTGATTCTCAACCTTTCCTTCAGCATGGACCCCTTAAATACCTTTTGTGGCCACATCCCGCAAGACTTAACTCCATATTTAAATCATAACTTTTCTTCAACCCTTTGCAGAACCCCTGTGATGACATTGGGGGTGGGGGGGCAGGAGTCTGTGGACCACAGGTTGAGAACCACCGGTGTAGCTAGAAAGTAAGGAAGGAGAACATAGTTTTAGAGAGAAGCAACCTAGAACTAAGGAGAAATTTTCTGACAGAACAATTAACCAGTGGAACAACCTGCCTCTAGAAGCTGTGACTGCTCCAACACTGGAAGTTTTTAAGAAGAGACCAGCATGGCTCAGCATGGAAACCTCTCCATTTCTCCTCAGCATGGCTGGCTCAGGAATTCTGGGAGTTGAAGTCCATGAGTCATACAAGAGCCAAGGTTGCCTACCCCTGTTCTAGTCCAACCCCCTGCTCAGGCAGGAAACTCTATGCCTTTTCAGACAAATGGTTGTCCAATCTCTTCTTAAAAACTTCCAAGGAGGAGAAAGGTGTGTTGGATATGTTCACCAACTTCAGTTATTTGTAAAAATAATAAAGGACGGATACAAAGAGAGAGAGAGACCAACAGACAGACCAACAGCTGAGTGGAAACATGGCAGTAATCTTCCAATCTGAAGGACTTTCTTTCTTTCAGACACCTTAATCTTTGCTGTAATTTATCAGGAATATATATGGGAGTGGTTCAAAGAAATTAAGATAGCAGCCACAATCATATAATCAAAACCCTGCCATCTTAGTATCTTTGAGTGGTCTGCCTGATTTCCAGTTCTTGGAACCAATTAAGGATATATTATCTAAATATATATAAAGTAAAATGATTAGGTCCCTCCTTAGATATCTGTCAAATGTCTGGGGATGGAAACCTAGAGACTTATCAGTAGAATAGAATAGAATAGAATAGAATAGAATAGAATAGAATAGAATAGAATAGAATAGAATAGAAACATAAACATAATAGTTCTTTATTATTTCCTTAGTAAATTTATATAGTTGCCCATCTCACACAGAGCAAGTCTGGGCAGAATGCAACCTTTATATTATAAGATATGTGCATTATAGACATATAATAACAAAGACTATATCATAGGACATTGCACAAATTTAAACATAAGTAAAATAAAAATATTATAACATCAAATATTTATATTGCAATTATAAGTGCAAGATAACATAAATATGATACTGTACAAGCATTCTACATGTAGAAGAGTAAATATATATGTAGAAATTTAGTAATACAATAAAAGTACTATATCAATTGAATATTTACATTGCAGTTATAGGTGCAACATAATGTAAAAATAATAAATTATATAACTTTTAACTATATTTAATGCTTATATCATTTATAAGTTATATAACAGTGGTGGACACGTTTACATATAAATAAAGTAAAAATATGATAGCAATTGAATATTTACATTGCAATTATAATATAAGCACAAGACAACATAATTATGTTACTATATAAGCATTCTACATGTGCAAGAGTAAATATATTTGTACACATTTAACAATAAATAAATAAAATTTAAAAATGCTACGGCAATAGCATATTGACATTGCAATTATAACATAAGTGCAAGATAACATAAATAGGATATAATATATGTTGTGTAAGTATTCTACGTGTGCAAGAGTAAATATTATATATATACAGATTTAACCGTAGATAAATAAAAAAATGATATAGGAATTGAATATTTATATCGCAATTATAACATAAGTGCAAGATAACATAAATATATTTACTGTATAGACGTTCTACATATGCAAGAGTAAATATCACACGTCTGCCAATTTCACAATAAACAAACAAAATAAAAAAAAAACGCTGCAGCAATCGAATATTTACATTGCAATCGTATAAGTGCAAGTTAAACATAAATATGAATAAAACGACTTAAGCACAATCCCTACGCCGGAGCAAACGCTACAGAACAGGGCGGCGTCCAAAGTTAACCACGAATAAATGAAGTTTAAAAAAAAAAAATTGCTGTAGCAATCCAATATCCAGATTGCAAGGATATTAATGAACATCAGGGCCAGCAGGTAAAGCCAAACCTGTGCCTTGGACAATGAGGCAGGTCCAACTCCTCTGTCGGATGACGTCATGCATCCCTACCTCCTCCGATTCTTCTCCCCCCCCTTCCCCGCGCCCACCTTCCAAGCAAATCCAAATCGGGCGAGGGGCTTCGGCTCCTGCCCCGCCCGCCCTCTGCAGCTGGATCCCCCCCCCTCTTGGCCTTCCCTTCCGCGATCCGCTGGGGTCTCGCAAGCCGCTTGCAGCCCACCTGCCGCGAGACCCACTGCCCGGCGCCCCCTGCCCACTTTCCCCCGTGTGCCTCTCCCCCCCTCCTCTCCACCCCCCCCCCGGCTACGGATTAGCTGAAGCAGGCAAGGGACAATAGGCGCATATGCCTCTGTGTCCAGGGCCGTCTATTCATCTCGGTGTTACTTAACCTAATCAGGATTAAGGACTAGTGAATTGGAAGGAGTTAACCAGAGAAAGAGGTGATGGGGAGGAGGAGGTGGGGGGGGGAGAGGCAGGAGGAGGAGGAGGAGGAGAAGAAGAAAGAGTGGTCTAAGTAGTAGTAATTCCATTTCATGTCGCTTCAGTGTCGCCCGGGCTTTCAGCAAATAGGTGTAATCCTCTTTGAAATCAAAGGGGGTACAAAGTATGAATTTAAATTTGACATTTACAAGTCTTGACAGGATTAGGCAGGCTGGAAAGGTTGCGGAGGGGGAGAGGGCGGAGGGGAGAAGGGGCTGGGAAGAGGATGCCCCGAAGAGCAGAGCTGGCCTGCTAACTGGTTGACCTTGGGTCTTCTTGGAAAAATTTAAGAGAGGTTGAGCTAGTTGGGGGGGGGGGGGCTTGGAAAGGAGACCACAAGGAGATCCCGGGGTTGTAGGTTGGACAGAGCAGACAACAGATGAAAAGTGGCAAAGACAAACTCCTTGATTGTTGCCTAGGAAACACAGTAGATTACATACAGGTTAGGTCAGGGGTAGGCAACCTTGGCTCTTTTATGACTCGTGGACTTCAACTCCCAGAATTCCTGAGCCAGCCATGCTGAGGGGAAAGGGAGAGGTTTCCATGCTGAGCCATGCTGGCTCAGGAATTCTGGGAGTTGACGTCCACGAGTCACAAAAGAGCCAAGGTTGCTTACCCCTGGGTTAGGTCCTCAACTTACAAGAGTTTATTTAGTGACCATCTGAAGTTACAACGGCACTGAAAAAAAATGACGTGACCATTTTTCACACTTATGACCATGGCAGCATCCCCAGGGTCCCGTGATCAAAATTCAGACGCTTGGCAACTGATTCGTGTTTATGACGGTTGCAGTGTCCCAGGGTCATGTGATCACCATTTGTGTCTTTCTGTCGGGCAAAGTCAGTGAGGAAGACACTTTCTCTTAATAACTGTATTACTAACTTAACAACTGCAGGGATTCACTTAAGAGCCGTGGCAAAAAAAGGTCATAAGATGAGGTAAAATTCACTTAACAAATGTCTCACTTAGAAACAGAAATTGTTGCTGATTTGAAATATTGTATGAATCCAGAATACAGGCTAATTCAATCAGGTTAAAGGTGTTTGTGTGAATGCTACTCTTATGTTGCCATATGATAATACTATCATATTGCTGAATTTTTCCCATATGCAAGGATAAAGGGCAGTTGACAAGTTTGTTATTGATTCAATAGCTGGGTTTGCACAGCATGCTAGAACTAAGTTAAAACAGGGTTGGGGCTCTGTGATTTAATAATCAGACTGTCATACTAAGCCATCATATGCTTCCTTTGTTTGCAACTGATCTGTTTCTAGCTGCTGTTTCCCAACTTGGCCATTTAAGTTGTGTGGATTTCAACTCCCAGAATTTCCTAGCCAGCATGGGAATTGTGATAGCTGAAGCCCACACACCTTAAAGGTTTTTAAGGTTGAGAAACACTGAACTAAACTATCATAGGGTGAGGGGGAAAGCTTAATGGTACTAATACTTTGATACCTGTCAGTGGTCTTGTCAAAAAAAAAAAAAAGGTAAGCTAAGAGATTTTCAATGGCTGAAGACAACTTACAACTCAAAAATGCAGACTGCAAGACAGTTCAATGTTAATAAATGAAAATTTTCCTAAGATTCTTTCTGTCCTTTTAAAGATCCTTACATGGTAGAAGGAAGGAAGGAAGGAAGGAAGGAAGGAAGGAAGGAAGGAAGGAGGAAAGGAAGGAAGGAGGAAAGGAGGGAAAGAAAGAAGCAAAGAGGAAGGAAGGAAGGAAGGAAGGAAGGAAGGAAGCAAAGAGGAAGGAAGGGAGGGAGGGAAGGAAGGAAGTTATCCATCCATCCATCCATCTATCCATCATCTCTCATCTTCTATCTTATCTCCAGAATCACAGATCCAAGGAAACAGATTAAGAAAGACAAAATAAAATAAAATCATTATAAAAGGAAGTAAGTTTTCAAGTGTTAAAAAAAACCACGGTGATCATGGTAGAAGGGCTTCTGTATCAGATTCTCATCGGTTTAGGAAACTCTAGCCTACCTCTGTGCTTGCATCCGCCGTCAAATATAGCAGAAGTTTATGTTCAGAACTTAATCCCTCCCTAACCACTACTTTTCTCTTAAATTCCCCAATTGCAACCTTTCAACTGAGCCCAGGACATGAGCTGGATGCCAGGCCTTAAATCTGACACTCTTTTAACTAATCCGGTTCAGGTGGTTCCCTTGATAGTGCAGTCAGATAATTTGGGATTCTGTCTTCAGACAGCTTGTCTCCCGGTATCCGTTGCTTGGGTTTTTTTTTCATTCCATTTTTTTCCCCCTCCGTACTTATGTGCTTAGAAAACAAAAGAAGCTCTCTCTTTTTTTTGCTAGTAACAGAACCACACAGGGACAGCAAAGGGCAACAGCTCCGAGGAGGTTATCGTGTATAATTGGAAAATAAATCCAAGAAACCCATTTTAATCCTACGGAATATTTTTGGATATTATATCCAGAAACTCAAGAATTTCCAGCATCGTGAGACAGGGTAGCTGGATAAATTCACGTTTTGGAAAGAAAGTGGTGGTCCACAAAGCATCTTAAAGGGACCCAAATCGTTACACGTGGTCCTTGATTTACAACAGTTCATTTAGTGACCGTTTGAAGTTAGAACGGCACTGATTGTTTTTCACATATTCTATGTGTATGTACCGGTTGCTTAGTGGAGGTTTGAAATTACAATGAATGCTCAAAAGCAACTTATGACATGGATTCGAAAATCCTGCCCTCACGGCCACATGACTTGGCAGCTGTCCTGCATTTATGGCCGTCTGCAGAGCCCCACAATCACATGACTGCAATTTATATTGGTTTTGCTGGAAATCAACATGTTTATTTCCAGTTTCCAGTAAAAAATCTCCCATAGTGAACAATGGGTTTGTTTAACGACCACAGTGATTGCTTAATGACTGCCACAAGAAAGATTGTAAAATCAGGCGCAGTCATAGAACAATTAACCAGTGGAACAACCTGCCTCCAGAAGCTGTGAATGCTCCAACACTGGAAGTTTTTAAGAAGAGACTGGACGGCCATTTGTCTGAAATGGTGTAGGATTCCTGCCTGAGCAGGGGGTTGGACTCGTTGACCTCCAAGGTCCCTTCCAACTTTATTATTATTATTATTATTATTATTATTATTATTATTATTATTATTATTATTATTATTATTATTATTATTATTATTATTGTTGTTGTTGTTGTTGTTGTTGTTGTTGTTGTTATTGTTATTGTTGTTGTTATTATTATTATTATTATTATTATTATTATTATTATAGGGTGATCTGCTTAATGACTGTCCCAACTTAGGACTGTAATGACGGGTTCAATCACGGTCATACGTTGAGGACTACCTGCAAATGCTCAGTTTTACAAACTTTAATCCAAAAGGGTTCAGTTTAATGTGTATAAAATTCCATTTATCCACTCATGCAGTGTTTCCCAGCCTTGGCACTTTTAACATGCAGACTTCAACTCCCAGAATTCCTCAGCCAGCAGGGTGGATATCAGCTCCCAGAATGCTTCAGCCAGCATGAATGGACTTCAACTCCCAGAATTCCTCAGCCAGCAGGGTGGATATCAACTCCCAGAATTCTTCAGCCAGCATGAATGGACTTCAACTCCCAGAATTCCTCAGCCAGCAGGGTGGATTTCAACTCCCAGAATTCCTCAGCCAGAATTCTGGGAGATGATCCACTTATGCTCTTTGTGGAATTCTGGGAATTGAAATCCACCTATGCTCTTTGGGGAATTCTGGGAGTTGAAGTCCACAGATCTTAGAGTTGCCAAGATTGAAAAACATTGTCCTATACAGACGGCTAAGTCAGTAGCTCAGAGAAATTATTGCATTGGTAACCACGTTGTGTGAATCAACCATGGACCCTCTGCATTTCTCAAAACTTTACTATAAAGAGGGTACTGAACGGGGTCTGCAAGGAAAATGTCCACCCCAGTTAGTATTCCACATAGGTTGTGTTCACACAAAATACTTAATGAAGCCAGGTATGTACAGCGTGGCAACTTTGGTGAGTTCCAGCCTTTTTTTTTTTTTTTCATGTTTGTTTTACTGTGTTGTGCAAACCCAGCCCTTGGGTTAAAGCCTTCACTCCAGGCATCGGAGACTTCAGAAACAGTTCCCAAGCCTTTCTCATCATCCCTGCAAGCTTTCTTATTTTTATTTAAGGAAAGAGAAAGTCCTTGGGTCACTAACCAGCAAACACAGCCTTGCTTGACCTGCTCTTAACCCCAGAGGGAAGTTACACAAACTCTTTCACACTTCGCCAAAATTGCTGCAAGGAGCTGGCTGAAACAATAGGGCCCCCTGTGTTTGCCTCCCTTATTAAATATCGATTAATATTTATGGAGGTTTATAAACAGGGCAGCTTGGGTTTCAAAGGGACTTGGAAATCAGATCTCCTCTCTCCCCTGCCCCCTTGTCCTCTCCTCCCCGTTATGTTCCTCCCACCGCTGACCCAGCTGAGGTCAGCTGTCCCCACCTCGGCTTTGCTACCTAACCAAGTGCCGCCCGAAAAAGTTATATTTTTACAACAACTACAATCTAGCCGAAGTGAAGTCCTTTTAAGCTTCTCTGTCCCGTTTACTCTACCCCGTAACTAAAATCAGAAAAGCTCTTAATATACACCACTGAGGTCAGGTTCGTACAGGGAGTCCTCGACTTACGACCACAACGGAGCCCACCATTTCTATTTGTTGTAATGTGAGTTTGCCCCATTTTACGACCTTTCGTGCCACCGTTGTTAAGTGAATCACTGCTGTTGTTAAGTTAGTAACACGGTTGTTAAGTGGATCTGACTTGTCCATTGACTTTGCTTGCCAGAAGGTCGTAAGACAGTTATGGTGAACCTTTTAGAAACCGAGTGCCCAAACTGCAACCCAAAACCCACTTATGCATCGTCGGGTGCCGGGTGGGTGAGGCCCATTGGCTGGGCGTGGCTGCAGTGGTAACGGAAGACTGGGTGGGACTAAAAAGTTCAATCAATCAATTCCAACTTTGCAAGATTTTTTTTTCCCCACGAGAAGTTGAAATTGAGTGATTGAACCCTTTTTTTTTTTGCACACGGTGGCGGAGGCCTAAAGCGAAAAGGTTTTATAAAACCCAGCTGAAGGCCTAGGATTGGGATGACAGCGTGCGTGCCCACAGAGAGGGCTCTGAGTGCTACCTCTGGCACCCGTGCCATACGTTCGCCATCACTGTCGTAAGAGATGATCACATGAGCCCAGGACACTGTAACCGTCATAAATATGAGTCAGTTGTCAATGGTCTGAATTTTGCTCATATGACCCTGGGGATACAACCTGGTTAAGTGAATCATTGCAGTTATTAACTTAGTAACTGGGTTGTTAAGTGAATCTGGTTCCCCCTTGATGTTCGTCCAAAGGACGCAAAAAGTGATCACATGACCCTGGGACACTGCAACCGTCATAAATATGAGTCAGCTGCCAAGCGTCTGAATTTTGATCATGTGACCCTGGGGAGGCTACAATGGTTGTAAGTGTGAAAAACGGTCATAAGTCATTATTTTCAGAGCCTTCAAACGGTTACTAAGTGAGCTGTTGTAAACCGAGGATTACTTATATATTCAATATCTAAGATAACGTGGGATTTGTGCAATCTCAGGAGAAGCACTGAGGGCAAAATAAATCTTCTCTGGTATTATTCCTGGCCTTCTGCATTATTTAGTGGTCCATTAAAAAAAAATACATAGTTTGAATTATGCTTTTGAGTTTTTAATTGTTTTACAAATCAGTCTGTTGTTGGTTGTCTTGAACATCCATTATGCACAAAAAGGTGGGGTGTAATAAAAGAATTCATTATTAGCAGAATATGATTATAATTCCTTCGGTACACACAAATGCATCAACAGGAGGATAAAATCAAGATTACCTGAAGTGTTAGTCCTGCTTTATATGGCCTAGGTAACACCACACTTGGAATACTGCATCCAGTTTTGGTCACCACGATGTAAAAAAGATGTTGAGACTCTAGATAGAGTACAGAGAAGAGCAACAAAGATGATTAGGGGACTAGAGGCTAAAGCATATAAGGAACGGCTGCTGGAATTGGCTATGTCTAGTTTAACGAAGAGAAGGACGAGGGGGGACATGATAGCCGTGTTCCAATATCTCAGGGGCTGCCCCAAAGAAGAGGGAGTCAAGCTATTCTCCAAAGCGCCTGAAGGCAGGACAAGAAGCAACGGATGGAAACTGATCAAGGAGAGAAGCAACCTAGAACTAAGGAGAAACATCCTGACAGTGAGAACAATTAACCAGTGGAACAACCTGCCTCCAGAAGCGGTGAATGCTCCAACACTGGAAGTTTTTAAGAAGAGACTGGACAGCCATTTGTCCGAAATGGTATAGGGTTTCCTGCCTGAGCAGGGGGTTGGGCTAGATGACCTCCAAGGTCCCTTCCAACTTTATTATTATTATTATTATTATTATTATTATTATTATTATTATTATTATTATTATTATTATTATTATGAATCACTGCAGTTATAAAGTTAATAAAATGGCTTTAATAACTAATAACTAATGAAGCTAATAACTCTGGCTTCCCAATTGACTTTGCTTGTCAGAAGATCACAAAATGTGATCACATGATCCCAGGACACTGCAACTGTCATAAATATGAGTCAGTTACCCAGTATCTGAATTTTGATCATGTGACCATGGGGATGCTGCAGCAGTCATAAATGTAAAAAATGGTCATAAGTCACTTTTTTCAGTGCCATTGTAACTTCTAACGGCCACTAAATGAACTGTTCTGTGTTGAGGACTACCTGCACTGACTTTACACAACCTTGGCAAAGAGCATCCAGTGCACAAAACAGTCTCTGTATCTCAAACTTTGATTTGGCCATGTTCCTGACCTTGATTTAATTCCCGACAATCTTGGCTCTTGACTCTTGGGTTGGTTTCAGGCTTCCTTTTTGGAATGCAACCTCCATGGAGGCTTTAAGCTCTCACTAAACTTTGACTAAATCCTGGCTCAGTTTCAATTCCTGCTCATCAGTTTTGCTAGTGAGTTATTGGCAGTCTACAGCCTGATCCAATTACTAGCTTAGTTACACCTAAGCCTAGATATCTGTCCACTGTCCTGAATCACACCACAAGGGGAAGCCATACTCAGCATTGTAAGACCTTGGTCATTGTGTCTTTACGTTAAACTTAACAGAAAAACCTAACAGACTTAACAAAATAACAGTTGGAAGGGACCTTGGAGGTCTTCTAGTCCAGCCTCCTGCTCAAGCAGGAGACCCTGTACTATTCCAGACAAATGGCTGTCCAGTCTCTTCTTAAAAATCTCCAGTGATCAAGTTCCTCCAACTTCTGGAGGCAAGTCGTTCCACTGGTTAATTGTCCTCGCTGTTGGGAAGTTTCTCCTTAATTCCAGGTTGCTTCTCTCCTTGATTAGTTTCCATCCATCATTTCTTGTCTTGCCTTCTGGTGCTTTGGAACTTAATGACGCTGATTTTAGTCAGGCTGGTTTTCCTATTTTATTTTATTTTATATTTTTAATTGTAATGTTTGAAATAAAGTGTCAAATTGTATTTGAATCTTAATGAAGCTGATTTTCATATTTTAAAATATTCCTTTTCTCCTGGCAAGGTCACCGTAAGAATGCAGAGGGATTTTTTTTTTAAAAAAAAAGAAGAAAAAGAAAAAAAATCTTATTTTCTGTTCCTCTTATTCAGCTCTGAGCAGCTGTTTGGAGGCTTTGGAAAGGATTTTAGGATATTAAATCCCTGATCTTCTAGGTCAAACGTAGCTCGGACCTCAGCTCTGGACCCACATCCAATACTCTGGCTTGATGTGGAGTTAGAAGGCACCTGGATTAACTCTTGAAAGAAGGCAAATATTTCGTCACACGGGAAATATGATTGGGATAATCACAGCTGTTAATTGATATGTTTTCCTGAATAGCAGGGTCGCTCAAACAGGTGGCGAAAAAGCCTCATTTTAATTGAGTTTGCTCTTTCCATCTGATATACTTAGATCAGGGGTGACGTTTCCCAGGCTGACTCATCCAGAAGTGGAAGGAGGCTCAACAGGAAAGGGGAAAAGAGAGTAGAGAGTAGAGTCCTTGATTTGCAGCCACAAGGCAGTTGTTAAGTGAATCGCAATCAATTTTACAACCTTTTTTGCCAGGGTTGTTAAGTGAATTGCTGTGATTGTTAAATGAATCATTTGGTTGTCAACCAAATCTGACCCAAGTCAGATTTGGTTAATGACCAAATTATTGGCCCAAAGTCACCCAGCTAGCTTTCATGGCTCAAGTGGGACTAGAACTCACCGTTTCCTGGTGATTACCCAAAGAAACCCAGATGGCTTTTGGGCCAAAGGTGGGACTAGAACTCACCATCTCCTGGTGATTGGCCCAAAGTCACCCAGCTGACTTTCATGCCTAAGGTGGGACTAGAACTCACCGTTGCCTGGTGATTGGCCCAAAGTCACCTAGCTGACTTTCATGCCTAAGGTGGGACTAGAACTCACCGTTGCCTGGTGATTGGCCCAAAGTCACCTAGCTGACTTTCATGCCTAAGGTGGGACTAGATCTCTCAGTCTCCTGGTGATTGGCCCAAAGACACCCAACTGGCTTTCGTTCCTAAGGTGGGACTAGAACTCAGTTTCCTGGTGATTGGCCCAAAGTCACTCAGCTGGCTCTCATGCGTAAGGTAGGACTTGAACTCATTGTCTCTGCTTAAATAGAATAACAGAATTGAAAGGGACCGTATAGGTCATCTAGTCCAACCCCCTGCTTAAGCAGGAGATCCTATACTATTTCTGACAGATGGCTGTCCACTCTCTTCTTGAAAGCTTCCAGTGATGAACCACTAGTTCCAGCTGGGCTTACAATGCTTTTCTTCAAGTCCACCTCCCCAGGACATTACATGCTACCCTTGTTTGACTTTTTTTTTTGTCTTGGTCAGTGAAGATTCCTGCAACAAAACATAGAATTGGAGACATTTTCTTTCAACCTTCCTTTTAAAAGAGAGTGATTTTTTGAGACGCTCTCGTGTGTGGTATGGGATGCTTTTTATTTCACAGCTTGATGGCCAAGGATGCAGATGTCCTCATTTTATTGCACCATTATTTCTCTTATGGTCTGGAGCTTCTTGTGTGAAATATCTCTACTTGTGTGAAATATCGGCGAAAGACCTTAGGAAGAAAGTGCTATCAAAAATATTCCTTTATAGTTGGTTGGTTTGCTTGTTGGTCTGTTGGGTACGTCTAGTCCAGGGGTAGGCAACCTTGGCTCTTTTATGACTCATGGACTTCAATTCCCAGAATTCCTGAGCCAGCATGGCTCAGCTTGGAAACCTCTCTCTTTCCCCTCAGCATGGCTGGCTCAGGAATTCTGGGAGTTGAAGTCCACGAGTCATAAAAGAGCCAAGGTTGCCTACCTCTGGTCTAGTCTAATGAAGAGAAGGACAAGGGGGGGACATGATAGCAGTGTTCCAATATCTCAGGGGCTGCCACAAAGAAGAAGGAGTCAAGCTATTCTCCAAAGCGCCTGAAGGCAGGACAAGAAGCAATGGATGGAAACTAATCAAGGAGAGAAGCAACCTAGAACTAAGGAGGAATTTCCTGATAGCGAGAACAATTAATCATTGGAACGGCTTGGCTCCAGAAGTTGTGGGTGCTCCATCACTGGAAGCTTTTAAGAAGAGACTGGACAGCCATTTGTCTGAAATGGTATAGGGTCTCCTGCATGAGCAGGGGGTTGGACTAGAAGACCTCCAAGTTTTCTTCCAATTCTGTTATTCTGTAATGATCTGTAAAGACCAAAAATCTGCTCGCCATGCAGATAAGCAAAAATTAACATCCAGATTAACACTACTAGACTAACAATCAAACACTACTAGACTAACAATCAAGCACTACCAACTCGGACAAACAAGCAATAAACAACAGTCTAATCAAGGAAGTGGTATTGTCTGAAATGGTATAATAAGGTCTCCTGCTTGAGCAGGGGGGCTGGACTAGAACAACTGGGCAACTGTAAGACTTGTAGACTTCAACCTCCAGAATTCCTCAGCTGGCTGGGGAATTCTGGGAGTTGAAGTCCACAAGTCCTAAAGGCTGCAAAGGTTGGCGCTCTCTGGACTAGGAGAATTCCAAGGTTCTTCCCAACTCTTGTTATTCTGTTAAATGGGTAGCTTGCAAATCTGCAGGGTGAGCTGGGCTTACGTTTTTGATGGAGTTTCAGTCTGAATTTTCATTGCCCCGATCTCTTCCTCGGGGCGTCCGGCCCCTCCTCTCCGCTCTGCCTGGCTGAGCACTTGCCTTTTATAGCTGGGAGAAAGCACTTGTTGGGGGAAGCGCCCGTGGAAAATTTATAACGCTACCCTTGACCTGAGCCGCTTGCAAGGTTGACTGGAGGGTTCAACTGACTTCAAAGGAGCCGGAGATCTAAGGTAGAAAGTGTGGGAAACACACGGGGAGGGAAGGAGCTTGGAATGGCATTCACACTTCCAGTCTGGGAGTGTATTCTTTTGCTTTTGGAAGGTGTGCAGGAAGTGAGTTGAAGGGAAGGCTCTAAAGCAGGGCTTTTCAACCTTTTCACCCATTGTATCACTTTTAGGATATGGCAACATCCGAGTACCACCAGTCGCCTAGCAAGGTGTCAAAAACTTGATGACCAAAAAAAAAAGGAAAAAAGTGATGAAGTACAGGTAGTCCTCGACTTACAACAGTTTGGTTAGTGACTGTTCAAAGTTACAATGGCACTGAAAAAAGTGCCCCCCAAGCCACAGCCGAGCAAGACACCTGCCTGCCTGCCCGCCCGGCATCGCTCTTCCTCCTGTCCAAGGTTTCCATTGTTGTGAGCATTTTTGTTGAGGATTGGCAGCGGGGGTGGGGTGGGGGGTGTTTGGTCTTTATTCCCCCCGTCTGCTGGGTGATTGCAGCAGGTTTTGGTCACTTCACATGACCCTGGGACACTGTGACTGTCATAAATATGAATCAGTTGCCAAGCATCTGAATGTAAATCACAAGTCCAGCTGATCAGCGCTTCTTCTGGGCTCAGCAGAAGCGCCAGGATCAGCGCTGAGCTCCACCTGGATCCTGGCACTGATCCTGGCGCTTCCACTGAGCCCTGACAGCCCTGAAGAAGCGCTGATCAGCTGGAAAGCGGCCCTGATCCTGGCGCTTCCGCTGAGCCCTGACAGCCCTGCAGCTCCAGCCATCTCTCGCTCAGGCTTGTGCGGTGTTGCCACCGGTTCAGCTCATTCCCCTCCCCCGCTACCACTTGTCTAGGATGGTCGCATACCACCTGCCAGGTGTCAATGTACCACAGGTGGTACCCGTACCACTGGTTGAAAAGCCCTGTTCTAAAGAAATGGGCCCGAGAGAAAACATCAATACGGTTGAATAATGAGGAAGAAAAAAATGCAATCGGTGCTTAACAGGTGAGGACAGCAAAAGCTCCCTTAAGTCCTCTAATTGGGCTTCTCTCCTCCTTCTCTTCTTTTATATGTACAAGTAGTCCTCTACTTACGACCCACAGCTGGGACCAGGATTTCCATTGTTAAACAATCTCGAAAGGAACAGGAAGAACCTCTCATTTTTATCAGGAAGATGAAGGAAGCCAATTTGGGCTTGTGATTAAGGCACAAGGCTCAGAAAGCAGGAGATGGTAACTTCTAGTCCTGCCTTAGGCATGAAAGCTAGCTGGGTGACTTTGGGCCAATCATCTGGGGTCTGTGAGTTCTAGTCCCGCCTTAGGCATGACAGCTAGCTGGGTGACTTTGGGCCAATCATCTGGGATCTGTGAGTTCTAGTCCCGCCTTAGGCATGACAGCTAGCTGGGTGACTTTGGGCCAATCATCTGGGGTCTGTGAGTTCTAGTCCCGCCTTAGGCATGACAGCCAGCTGGGTGACTTTGGGCCACTCCATCTCTCGCAGCCCAGTCCGCCTCATAGGGCTGTTGTGCAGAAAATAGGAGGAAGAAGGAGTGTCGTGTGTTTTTGCCACCTTGTGTTATTTATAAAAATAATACAGGCAGGATATAAATAATTTTTTTAAAAAAATAAAAAAATCTGCATGTCCAAAACTCTTCCCGGCTCAAAGGGGACAAAGCTAAAGCAATTTGTTGCTTTTTGGTCTCCTTTCCAGCTTCCTCCTGAACAGAAAGGAGGAATCTAAGAATGAAGAGAGAGAGAGAGAGAGAGAGAGAGAGAGGGAGGGAGGGAGGGAGGGAGG
>NW_015392786.1:19755-24755 GCF_001527695.2 Protobothrops mucrosquamatus
CTGTGAGAGGGACCTCGGAGTCCTAGTGGACAATCACCTAAATATGAGCCAGCAGTGTGCTGCAGCTGCCAAAAAGGCCAACACAGTGCTGGGCTGCATTAACAGAGGGATAGAATCAAGATCACGTGAAGTATTAATACCACTTTACAATGCCTTGGTAAGGCCACACTTGGAATACTGCATCCAGTTTTGGTCACCATGATGTAAAAAAGATGCTGAGACTCTAGAAAGAGTACAAAGAAGAGCAACAAAGATGATTAGGGGACTGGAGGCTAAAACATATAAGGAAAGGTTGCTGGAATTGGGTATGTCTAGTTTAACGAAGAGAAGGACGAGGGGGGACATGATAGCAGCCTTCCAGTATCTCAGGGGCTGCCACAAAGAAGAGAAAGTCAAGCTATTCTCCAAAGCGCCTGAAGGCAGGACAAGAAGCAACGGATGGAAACTGATCAAGGAGAGAAGCTACCTAGAACTAAGGAGAAACTTCCTGACAGTGAGAACAATTAACCAGTGGAACAGCCTGCCTCCAGAAGTGGTGAATGCTCCAACACTGGAAGTTTTTAAGAAGAGACTGGACAGCCATTTGTCCGAAATGGTATAGGGTTTCCTGTCTGAGCAGGGGGTTGGACTAGATGACCTCCAAGGTCCCTTCCAACTTTATCATTATTATTATTATTATTATTATTATTATTATTATTATTATTATTATTATTATTATTATTATTATTATTATTATTATTATTATTATTATCAGTCCTAGAAGAGAGAAGAGGGTTTTGCTCTCTGTTTATAGGCAAGTGGTTTGCCCTATTAGTGTCCGTTGGATGTGCTTGGTGGTTCCTTGATTGCTTGTTTGTCCGAATTGTAGTTCTTTGATTGGGGCATTGTTTACTGCTTGATTGTTAGTCTAATAGTGTTAATCTGGGTGTTGATCTCTGCTTATCTGCATGTTGATGGCTGGCATTTTTGGTCTTTATAGAACATTATAGAATAACATAATTGGAAGGGGCCTTGGAGGTCTTCTAGTCCAACCCCCTACTCAGGCAGGAGGCCTTATGCCTTTCTGGATCAATGGCGGTCCAATCCCTTCTTAAAAACCTCCAGTAATGAAGCACCCACAACTTTTGGAGGCAAGCCATTCCACTGATCATTTGTTCTCACCGTCAGGAAATATATTCTTAGTTCCAGGTTGCTTCTCTCCTTGATCAGGTCCCATCCATTACCTCTTGTTCTGCCCTCAGGTGCTTTGGAGAATCCGTTGACCCCCTCTTCTCTGTGACAGCCCCTCAAGTACATCACCCTACTCCTTCTCTTTCTTAGACTAGACCAGGGGTAGGCAACTTTGGCTCTTTTATGACTCGTGGACTTCAATTCCCAGAATTCCTGAGCCAGCCATGCTGAGGAGAAATGGAGAGGTTTCCATGCTGAGCCATGCTGGCTCAGGAATTCTGGGAGTTGAAGTCCACGAGTCATAAAAGGGCCAAGGTTGCCTACCCCTGGACTAGACATACCTCAATCGTTCCTCGTATGGTTTAACCTCCAGACCCCTGATCATCTTTGTTGCTCTTCTCTGCACACTTTCTAGAGTCTCAACATCTTTTTTTGTATCCTGGTGATCAGAACTGGATGCAGAATTCCCAGTGTGATCTCACCAGTGAAGTATAAAGCAGTACAGGTAGTCCTCAACTTATGTCCACAACTGAGTCCGGAATTTACAGTATGTTGCTAAGTGAGGCATTGGTTAAGTGAGTTTTGCCCCATTTTAGGACTTTTCTTGCCACGTTTGTTAAGTGAATCACTGCACACGGTTGTTAAGTGAATCTGGTTTCCCCCCATTGACTTTGCTTGTCAAAAGGTCGCAAAAGGGGATCACGTGACCCTGCAGGAGACTGCAACTGTCATAAATGTGAGTCAGTTGCCAAGCGTCCAAATGTAAATCACTTGACCCTGGGGATGCTTCAACGGGCATAACTGTGAAAAAGGGTCATAAGTCACTTTTTTCAGTGCCATTGTAACTTCGAACAGTCACTAAATGAACAGTTGTTAGTCAAGGACTACCTGTACTCTTGAAAGTATCCCTCTGTTCATAGTTGGTTCTCCCCCTATTGTTCCAGCAAGTCCCTTTTCTTCACATTTCCTTTCATTGAAACTTTTATGATCTACTCTGTTTGACTTGCCCGTTCTTCAGTACCTAATAATTTTCCCCTTCATCCTCCATTCACACTCTAAACTGCTTACACCACATTTTTGTTGTAATAGAAATAATCTGTGCATGTATAATCAATAAATATAGATGTTATGGTAATCTTGATCAATGAACAACTATGACTAAAAGAATTAGAGTAAGCCAGTCAAAGGGATATATGGATTCTTCCCTTGTGTGCTACAATATTTCTGTAATTTAATTCTATTTTTTTTTTCTCATTGCTGTCCTATCTTCTGTCACAGTAAAATGTTTCAAGTAGTTTGGACCATCCTGGTATTGTCACAGAGGACAGAAAATCCTGTATTAGAAACTTTGAAAACCACTAAAATATGTAAACTTCAATACTATGAAGTATTGAAAGATTCAAGCTACTGTTATATTCTGTTCCATTCTATTTGTTCTTATATCCCATTCCTACATTCTATTCTATTCTATTCTATTCTATTCTATTCTATTCTATTCTATTCTATTCTATTCTAGTCCATTCTAGTCTAGTCTAGTCTAGTCTAGTCTAGTCTAGTCTCTATTGCATTCCATTCCATTCCGTTCCATCTATCCCAGTGGTGGCGAACCTATGGCACGGGTGCCAGAGGTGGCATGCAGAGCCCTGTCACCCCAGTCCTAGGCCTTCAGCTGGGTTTTATAAAACCTTTTCGCTTTAGGCCTCCACCGCTGTGTGAAAAGAACAAAAATTCAATCAATCAGTCAATTTCAACTTCTTGCGGGAAAAAAAAGATCTTGCAAAGTTGGAATTGATTGATTGAACTTTTTAGTCCCACCCAGTCTGCTGTTACCACTGCAGCCATGCCCACCCAATGGGCCACGCCCACCCAATTGGCCACACTTACCCAATGGGCCACACCCACCCAATGGGCCACACCCACCCGGCACCCGACAATGCATAAGTGGGTTTTGGGTTGCAGTTTGGGCACTCGGCCTCTAAAAGGTTCACCATCACTGATCTATCCTATCCTATCCTATCATATCCTATCCTCTAGTCTAGTCTAGTCTAGTCTAGTCTAGTCTAGTCTAGTCTAGTCTAGTCTAGTCTAGTCTAGTCTCTATTGTATTCCATTCCATTCTATTCCATTCAATTCCATTCCATCTATCCTATCCTATCCTATCCTATCCTATCCTATCCTATCCTATCCTATCCTCTATTCTATTCTATTCTATTCTATTCTATTCTATTCTATTCTATTCTATTCTCAATAAAGATTTCTATTCTACTCCATTCCATTCCGTTCCATTCCAGTCCACTCCACTCCACTCCATTCATTCTGTTCCATTCCAGTCCAGTCCAGTCCGTTCCATTCCATTTCATTCCACTCCACTCAGTTCCATTCCACTCCACTCCATTGCCTTCAATTGAGTCATCCATTTATAGACTGCTTCAATGTTTAAAGAGCATACAAAATTTTATCCCACTTTATATTTTTATCCTAGCCGTGACAAAACAAGAGCAAATCTTGCTGGTTTTAACTTGTTTCCCATTTACTTTACTTGGGATTACGAATTATGTAGACTCGTCTATTACAGTGCCCTTCATTCATTTTTTTTAAAAGTTTCTGCTAATTATCAGACATGTACCTTCTATTGTATTTCAGAATTGAAAGCAAAAAGAGACTTTGGAGCAGGTGAGGACACATGGATGCACATCTGTAGCTCTCTACAGCCACATCTGGATGAGAAGTTACAGACTGGAATTCCACACACATCAAATCATCGCTCCGCTTTTAAACCTGACTTGCTGTCCAGTGCTATCATGCAGCAACTTACATTTTAAGATGTTTCAGAAGCTTTCTGTAAAGAAATGGAACTGAAACCCACAGGTAATGATTTTCACCCTGCACAGATGGCTTTGAAACGAGGAGTTTGGGATCTACTCCTGCCTTAGGCATGAAAGCTGACTGGGGGACTTTGCGCCAATCACCAGGAGACTGTGAGTTCTAGTTCCAACTTAGCCATGAAAGTTGGCTTTGGGCCAATCACCAGAAGATGATGAGTTCTAGTCCTGCCTTAGCCATGAATAAGCCATTGGGTGATTTTGGGCCAAAAATTAAAAGACAGTGAATTCTAGTCCCACCTTAGGCATGAAAGCCAGCTGGGTGAATATGGGCCAATCACCAGGAGATTGTGAGTTCTAGTCCTGCCTTAGTCATGAAAGCCGGCTGGGTGATTATGGGCCAATCACCAGGAGGCAATGAGTTCTAGTCCCTCCTTCGACACAAAAGTGGGCTGGGTGACTTGAGTCATTCTCTCTCAGCCCAAACCACCTCACAGGGTTGTTGTTATGGGGAAAATAGGAGGAGGAAGGTGTATGATGTACGTTTGCCTCCTTGAGTTACTTATGAAGTAATAAAGGTCAGATAAAAATCGAATAAAAAAACAACCCAAAAAATAAATACGAAATATGAGAATGAGTTTCTAGTTCTCATTCCTGTCAGAATTAATCCTCCCATTTCCCCCCATACCGTCCAGTCAGAACTGATGAAGCTTCCTGGCTGAGAAGCAAAAGCACTTCTTCCTCAAGTCCAGTTGCCATTTTTTTAAAAAAAGCACCTTTGAGGCAACCATGACCTGGACGACAGAGAATCTCCACAGAAAAACAGGCCGAGACTGCTCCAGTTCCCCCAGGCATTTTTCTCTGTTGAGCTGCTGTATTCAGTTGAACCTCAAAATGTGGTTCCAAACCTCATTTAGTCCCAAAACAATGCATTACTTTTATATGTGTGGCCCTGTGAGGATTTTAGAGAAATGGGAGCTTTTTTTCCCCCCCTCAATCCTTGGAACA
>NW_015392786.1:27255-38419 GCF_001527695.2 Protobothrops mucrosquamatus
CGTTCACTCAAAAATATCTTAATATTGATGAGGCTTTTGCATAGTTGTAGATGACCCCTGACTCTTAAAGGCAAAATCAAATACCATTTAATTATTTCCCTAAAAGATGCTGCTGGATTTTAATATGGGCGTGATGAATATTTAATATTCAGAGCACAGTTTACCTAATTCCAATAGACTGTCGAGCAGCCCAGCTGATTTTCTTACAAAGATCATTATCATATTCAAGCCAGGAGAAAAATGACATGCTTTTTTTTCTTAATATTGTGGAATGATGCCATTAAAGAGAGCCAGTTAAGGAACTGGACCAGGAATAGGATCACCCAGATTGCAGTATATGGTTAACCATGGAGGGAATGAGGGAATCTGGGCCAATTCTGCTCTTCCAGGCCAACTTACCTCACAGGGTTTTTGTGGTGGTGGGAAAACCTGAAGGAGAAAGTGGTTCATAGACCATCTTAAGCTCCAGAAGGAAAGGTTGAATATAGGTTTAAAAAAATAAAAATAAATCACACAAAGTGGCTGGCCTGATTTCAAATTGTTGACTGGCTGCCATTTTCTTCTCCTTGTGCAGAACGTCTTCTTGATATAATAATAATAATAATAATAATAATAATAATAATAATAATAATAATAATAATAATAATAATAATAATAATAATAATAATAATAGTAGTAAAGTTGGAAGGGACCTTGGAGGTCATGTAGTCCAACCCCCTGCTCAGGCAAGAAATCCTATACCATTTCAGACAAACAGCTGTCCAGTCTCTTTTTAAAAACTTCCAGTGTTGGAGCATTCACCACTTCTGGAGGCAGGTTGTTCCACTGGTTAATTGGAGCCAGAATATGCATTATCCTGGGATGCTATAAATGTCATAAATACAACCCATGATCTGTCCAATTTTACGACCTTTTTGTGGCAAATTCAGAGGTCGTAAAGTGAATACCACAGTCATTAAATGAACCAATGATTTGGTGTGGGACACTTTTCCAAAAACTGGATGTAGAAGAGGGGTTTTGGTGAGACCATCGTAAAACACAGCAGCCCCATGACCCTGTGAGACAGACCCAGAGTCCCTCTGTGAGAGAGATGGGTAGTTCTTTAATAAATTCTTTAAATAAAGAATAAGTTCTTTAAATAAAATGGCCTTAAATGCAAGCCAGTTGCCAAGCATCTGATGTACAATCCCTTGACTGCAAGACAGCAGCCATCGGAACTTCAAAAATTATGTCATAAATACTGCCCAGAAGGTCCATCATAGTTTCAAATGGTCACTAGGGGTCCAGTCATAAGTCAAGAACTACTTCTATACCAGGGGTAGGCAACCTTGGCTTTTTTATGACTCGTGGACTTCAACTCCCAGAATTCCTGAGCCAGCATGGCTCAGCTTGGAAACCTCTCTCTTTCCCCTCAGCATGGTTGGCTCAGGAATTCTGGGAGTTGAAGTCCACGAGTCATAAAAGAGCCAAGGTTGCCTACCCCTGCCCTATACCAATCCTCTTATGAAGAGTGCTAGAACTTGATTAGTTCCCTCCATGATCATCAGAGAGAAAGGAAGCACACTGAGAGATTCTGGGAGGTGTACAATATTTGCAGTGTCCTGTGGTTATGTGACTGTGTTGTATAACAGTTTTTTCTGCAACATCCATCACTGCAAAGGCAGATCTTTAAATGGAAAAATTATAATAAAATAACATAATAAAAAAGTTGGAAGGGAACTTGTAGGTTTTCTAGTCCAACCCCCTGCTCAGGCAGGAAACCCTATACCATTCTAGACAAATGGTTGTCCAATCTCTTCTTAAAATCTCCAGCGATGGAGCATCCATAATATCTGAAGGCAAAGCCTTTCCATTGGGTTAATTGTTTTCACTGTTAGAAAGTTCTCCTTAGTTCTAGGTTGCTTCTCTCTTTGATTAGTTTCCATCTGTTGCTTCTTGTCCTGCCTTCAGGTGCTTTGGAGAGTAGCTTGACTCCCTCTTCTTTGGGGCAGCCCCTGAGATATTGGAACGCTGCTATCATGTCACCCCTCGTCCTTCTCTTCATTAAACTAGACATACCCAATTCCAGCAACCGTTGCTTATGTGTTTTAGCCTCCAGTCCCCTAATCATCTTTGTTGCTCTTCTCTGTACTCTTTCTAGAGTCTCAACATCTTTTTTATATCTGTGGCAACCAAACTGGACGCAGCATTCCAAGTGCGGTCCATTGCAATATGCGTTATGAAACTATAAAAACAACTGCTCTAGAATCTGCAAAGTTATTTTCCCTCCTGAAACAATTATGTTATTCCTGTCACTCAGATTTATCTGGTTTGATTATGGTTTTGTTTTTTTTTAAGAGTCAGAGAGAGAGAAAAACTAACATCAATCCACAGGAGAGAAATCCCAGGCTTTTCTATTTAAATGGGTTAATCATTAGTTAGCAAAATTATCTCTTGGAATGTTAATTGGTCCAGCCAAGAGGAACATTCATTATGGTTTATTTGATCAATATTAGTTTCATCCTCCTTCCTGTTCCCTTGCTTTGGCTGTCATATGGATAGAAGAATGAATTTGAATATTTTAAGGAGCTGAAGATTTTGTAAAGCCGGTAAGTTTTGCAGAAATAATCTTTTGCTTCTCCGGAAATTATGCTGAGGAAACCAACCAAATATTGGAGGGAAACACACATACACACCCATAGATTGAGGTTGCATTTATACAACACGTTTAACCTAATCACAGATAGTCCTCGTTTAATGGCTGGTTGCTTAGCAACCATGCAAATTTATGACAGATGCGAAAAAAGGTAGTTAAGACCCAGATGCAAAGTTCTGATGTCTGCATTCCCTCTCACCCCTGTGGTCACATGACAGCATTTTGCAAACTTGGAAACATTTACACTCCTTGGAATTACCCTGCAGTCATATGACCATGATTTATAATATCTTTCATCATTAGCTGGCATTTGCTTGTTTGTTTGTTAATGTATTTATTTTATATCCCATCTTTATTATTTTTATAAACAACTCAAGGCAGCGAACATATCCAACGTATCTTCTTCCTCTTATTTTTCCCACAACAACCACCCTGTGAGGTAGATTGGGCTGAGAGAGAGTGACCGGCTCAAAATCACCTAGCTGACTTTCATCCCTAAGGCGGGACTAGAACTCTCCGTCTCCTTGTGATTGGCCCCAAAATCACTCAACCAGCTTTCCTGCCTAAGGCGGGACTAGAACTCTCCGTCTCCTGGTGATTGGCCCCAAAATCACTCAACCAGCTTTCCTGCCTAAGGCGGGATTGGAACTCTCCGTCTCCTGGTAATTGGCCCAAAAATCACTCAACCAGCTTTCCTGCGTAAAGCGGGACTAGAATGCTCCATCTCCTGGTGATTGGCCCAAAATCACTCAACCAGCTTTCCTGCCTAAGGCGGGACTAGAACTCTCCGTCTCCTGGTAATTGGCCCAAAAATCACTCAACCAGCTTCCTGCCTAAGGCGGGACTAGAACTCTCCGTCTCCTGGTGATTGGCCCAAAAATCACTCATCCAGCTTTCCTGCCTAAGTTGGGACTAGAAGTCTCCATCTCCTGGTGATGGGTCCAAAATCACCCACCCGGCTTTCACTGTTGAGGCAGCACTAGAACTCACCATCTCCCGGTTTTTAGCCTAGTGCGATAACCACTAGATCAAACTTCCAGTTTCTGGAGAGAAAAAACCCACCCATTGACAGCCATAAATTCGCTAAACCACTGCCGCAAAAAAGATCATAAAACTGGAGCAGTCACACCTGCCTTGTCTTACAACTGTCATGACCTACGATGGAAATTCCAGGCTCCATTACATTCATAAGACGAGGACTACCTTCTACACAGTTTCTGGGACCACATATTACACTGAATTGCTCAGCAGTCAAACCTGTGGGTCTGCATAAACCCATTAACCGCTCCAGAGCAGGGGGTTGGACTAGAAGACCTCCAAAGTCCCATCCAGCTCTATTCTGATTGATCGCCATTTGTGACCTTCTCACCTGGCTTTTGACCCAGCCAGGTCAAGGGAGGAAACTGGATGTGCTTCATGACTGCATGATTCACTTAACAGCTGCAGTGGTTCACTTAATGACAGTGACCAAAAAGGATGCAAAAATCGATGCGGCTCATTCAAACACCTTTCTTTAGCAACAGAAATTCCGAACAGTGAAGGCGCTCCTAAGAAATAAACGGCTGTAAGTCGAGGACGACCCGCTATTTATTAAATTTATACACCAGCCTACTCCCAACAACTCTGGGTGGCACACAAATGTAACAATCTGGCCATTAGAAAGATACCTGAAACAGACAATCCTTGACTTAACAACCATAATGTAGCCCCAAAATTTCCATTGCTAAGCGAAGCAATTTAAGGGAGTTGTGCCTCATTTTACAATCATTCCTGCCCAAAGTTCAGCGGACCACTGCGGTTGTTAAATCTGACTTCCCCTACTGATTTTGCTTGTCTGAAACTGGCTGGGAAGGTTACAAATAGTGATCATATGACCGCAGGACAGTGCAACAGGGGATAGATGGGGAACTCATCAAATTTTCAGGTGACACCAAGTTGGCAGGAATAGTCAACACTCCAAAAGACAGGCTTAGGATACAGGAGGATCTGGACAGATTTGAACACTGGGCGCTATCTAACAAAATGAAATTCAATGGTGAAAAAAGTAAACTTCTACATTTAGGCAAGAAAAACCAAATGTACAGGTATTGTATAGGGCAGTGGTGGTGAACCTATGGCACGGGTGCCAGAGGCGGCACTCAGAGCCCTCTCTGTGGGCATGTGCGCCGTCGCCCCACTCCTAGGCCTTCAGCTGGGTTTTATAAAACCTTTTCGCTTTAGGCCTCCGCCACTGTGTGCAAAAAAAAAAAAAGATTCAATCAATCAGTCAATTTCAACTTCTCGTGTGAAAAAAAAATCTTGCAAAGTTGGAATTGATTGATTGAACTTTTTAGTCCCACCCAGTCTGCCGTTACCACCGCAGCCACGCCCACCCAATGGGCCACACCCAACCGGCACCCGATGATGCATAAGTGGGTTTTGGGTTACAGTTTGGGCACTCAGTCTCTAAAAGGTTCGCCATCACTGGTATAGGGGATACCTTGCTCAATAGTAGTAACTGTGAGAGGGATCTCGGAATCACTTAAACATGAGCCAGACGTGTGCTGCAGCTGCCAAAAAGGCCAACACAGTGCTAGGCTGCATTAACAGAGGGATAGAATCAAGATCACGTGAAGTATTAATACCACTTTACAATGCCTTAGTAAGGCCACACTTGGAATACTGCATCCAGTTTTGGTCACCACGATGTAAAAAAGATGTTGAGACTCTAGAAAGAGAAGAGCAACAAAGATGATTAAGGGACTGGAGGCTAAAACTTAAAGGAACGGTTGCTGGAATTGGGTGTGTCTAGTTTAATGAAGAGAAGGATGAGGCAGGAATGATAGCAGTGTTCCAATAAATATCTCAGGGGCTGCCCCAAAGAAGAGGGAGTCAAGCTATTCTCCAAAGCGCCTGAAGGAAGAGGAAGAAACAACAGATGGAAACTAATCAAGGAGAGAAGCAACCTAGGGTTTCCTGCCTTAGCAGGGGGTTGGACTAGATGACCTCCAAGGTCCCTTCCAACATTATCATCATCATCATCATCATCATCATCATCATCGTCATCATCATCATCATCATCATCATCATCATCATCATCATCATTATTATTATTATTATTATTATTATTATTATTATTATTATTATTATTATAACTGTCCTAAATACATATGTTGCCAAAATCTGAAATTTTGATCAAGTGACCATTGAGAATGCTGCAATGGTTGTAAGAATTGGTGGAATTCAGCTGGTTCGCACCACCTCGGCAGAATCAGTAGCTAATTTTTTGTTGCCCAGGCCCAGAACGGACTTCCGGAACCGGCATCCACACAGAGAACCGGTTGTTCACCTATTTGACTCCCACCACTGGTCGTAAGCATAAAAACCGGTCATAAGTCACTTTTTTTCAGGGCTGTTGTAACTTGGAACAGCCACTAAACGAACGATTGTAAGTCAAGGACAGCCGGCACCTTGAATACCATCAGTGACTTAGCAGGGTGTAAAAATCGACATTCTTCTGCATTTTACATGGATGTTGCCGTTGCTGTTTTGACAAATGTTGCCTTGTCTAAAACCCTTTCCATCTTTCCTTTGGAAAAAAAAACACACACACACACACACAAGCGAAACATGTTTTGTCAACCAGCAGAAGGAGGGTTCCCGAGGTTAATGCCACCTTTGCAAAGAAAAATAATAATTCTTTTTAAAGCCCTTTGTTTGTACGTCTGGTTGTTTAGTAAATTTATTCCTCAATTTGTCAAAGATCACGCTGTTCCTCTCCCCTCCTCTCTCGTTCTTTTTTTTTTCTTTTTCTTTTTTTTAATAAACGAGGGTATCATTATA
Source organism: Protobothrops mucrosquamatus (assembly GCF_001527695.2). Taxonomy (NCBI): domain Eukaryota; kingdom Metazoa; phylum Chordata; class Lepidosauria; order Squamata; family Viperidae; genus Protobothrops; species Protobothrops mucrosquamatus. The sequence goes on from NW_015392786.1 coordinate 33,713, forward strand.
TCCCTGGGATTTTGCAGTAGAAATATTTTCAGTTGAGGCCAAGCGATCTCCTTCACATCCCCACCCACTGCATTAGCCTCTGAACATTCTTATTATGCCATTACTAATTAGGAAGTCTCTCAATTTGGCAGCTGCAAGGGAGAATGGAGAAGGAGCAAAAGGGGAGGAAGAGAGGCAGCATTAAGCATATGGTGTAATATCCTATTAATGAACGTTCTAAATTCAAAAAGCAGGTCAGCTGTTACATTCCATCCTTCCGACTTTCAGCCGGGGTGGGGAGGGGAAGACCAACTCCCTTTGGGGGGCCTCTAGAACTTTGCTTGGGAAGCCCTCACCCCTCCAGGATCCAAAAAGTCCAGCCTAAAACCCTATAGATCAGTGGTTCTCAACCTTTTTAATGCTGCGACCCCAACCGGTCGTACGTCGAGGACTAAACCGGTCGTAAGTCGAGGACTAAACCGGTCGTAAGTCGAGGACTAAACCGGTCGTAAGTCGAGGACTAAACCGGTCGTAAGTTGAGGACTACCCAACCGGTCGTAAGTTGAGGACTTTCCCTGCCCGGGAGCGCCGCGCATGCGTGGTTCCGCCCCCTGTGCCGGCCGAGGCGTAGCTGGCAAGCAGCAGAGACGGAGCAGGTCGACCACCAGCTGGCCCAGCCCAAGGGAGGTAAGGCACCCGCCGGAAAAGGGGAAAAAAATGGCGGACAAAAAAAATGGCGGACAAAAAAATGGCGGACAGCCTTGCTTGGCGACCCCCATGAAATGGTCGATCGACCCCAAATGGGGTCCCGACCCACAGGTTGAGAACCACTGCTATAGATGACTATACAGATAGTCCTCGACTTACAACAGTTCATTTAGTGACTGAAGTTACAGCAGCATTGAAAAAAGTGACTTATGACCTGAGCAGGGGATTGGACTAGATCAAGGTTAGGCAACCTCGGCTCTTTTATGACTCATGCTGACTCAGGAATTCTGCGAGTTGAAGTCCATGGGTCATAAAAAAGCCGAGGTTGTCTACCCCTGGACTAGATAGAAGACCTGCAAATCTGTTATTCTATTATATTCTATTTTTTTACACTTAACGACCGCTTCAGCATCCCCGTGGTCACAGGATCGAAATTCGGATGCTTGGCAACTGGCTTGTATTTACGACGGTTGCAGTGTCCCAGGGTCACGTGATCCCCTTTTGTGACCTTCTGACAAGCAAAGTCAATGGGGATGCGACAACAACTGTGTGACTAACTTATCCACCGCAGTGATTCCCTTAACAGCTGTGGCAAGAAAGTTCGTAGAATGGGGCCAAACTCACTTAGCGACGGAAATTTTGGGCTCAGTTGTGGTCATAAGTCAAGAATTACCTGTGTCAACGCTGCTAACATCGGATGTTTTTGCATTGACAATAGATGGAAATGTAGCCATCTTCCTTCCTTTCGCTTTTAGGGTTAGATGATTCTGGGAGGAGGGGGGATGTGAATGAGAGTCCAGCTAGACATAACAACACTAAACCTAGTGTGAGAATCAAGGATATTGTAACCAGATCTGATAAGGAATTGGCAGGCGGAGAGCTGGAGAGGAAGCCCAGGCTTCAAGCTAATTGGGGAATGTGATTTATGACTGTTAATTGGAGGAGGGAATTGTGCTTTGATACTATGTGTTCAGGGGAGGGGAATTCAGTTTTTGGTTTCGATTATGCAGTGCTGATATTATGTTACGCAAATAAAAAATTATTTAAGGTAAACAAAGCCTCGAAGTTCTTTTGAAGAGTTTCATCTGTCGGAACCATGACAACCTGTACAGATGGTCCTTGACATACAACCTTGAGGTACAACCATTCAAAGTTACAATGGCACTAAAAAAAGTGATTTACAACTTCCACAGTCATGTGATTAAAAGTCAGGCACATGGCAACCGGTATGTGTTTACAATGGTTGCGGCATTTTGGGATCATGTGATTGTCATTTGGAACCTTCCCAGCCGGTTTCCGACAAGCAAAGTCAATGGGGAAAGTCGGATTTGCTTAATGACTGCACGATTCACTTAATGGCAGTGATTTGCTTAACAACCCTGGCAAAAAGGATCATAAAATTGGGTGTGACACACTTAACAAGCATCTTGCTTAACAATGGGAATTCTAATCACAAGTTGAGGACTACCTGTATTCTTCAAATTAAAAAACAACAAGTTGGACTGGATGAAGTCCAACTTGTTGTTTTTTAATTTGAAGAATACAGGTAGTCCTCAACTTGTGATTAGAATTCCCATCTTCTTTCCATCTTTATAGCAATTTGGTACTTGGTGTCTAGTCCAGCATTTCTCAACCTTGGCCATTTTAAGATGTGTGGACTTCCTGGTTGGCTGGGGAATTCTGGGAATTGAAGTCTAAAGATCTGATGTTGCTGAGGCTGAGAAACACTGACCTGGAATCTTAAGTTCAAATAAATTTTCAACCATAGAAGCTAATTTGATGTTGATGTTGACAATGTCTCAGCGCAATCTATATCACAGGATTGCTGTTAAAAAGGAAAATGTAGAAAATGTACTTATTCTATAAAGTCCTTGGTGCTCTCTGAGCTTGGTTGTTTCCTTGCAGACATTTCATTACCCTACTAGGTAATATCATCCGTGCTAGAAGGGAGTGGGGTTTGCTGTCTCTTTATATACAGTAGCTTGCCCTGTCCATGTTAGTGGCAAAGCTGTTTTCTTCTTGGTAGTTCCTTGATTAAATTGTTATTTATAGTTTGATTGTGGGTCTGAATTGGTAGTTCCTTGCCTGGGATACTATTTACTGCTTGATTCTTAATCTAGTGTTAATCTTTCTTATCTGGGGGTTGATTGCTGGGGAGAGCTCTTTTGGTCATTCAGCTTTTTATTGTCTCTTTTGAATGGTGTGTAAATATTGTTTATCTATGTGCCTATCTCTATGCATGCTAATTTAAGGTGCTAGAAGAATGGTGGGATAGAAAAGTTAACAGAGAGAGGGGGGAAGGAAAGAGAAGGGTGGAAAGGAAAGAGAAAGGAAGGAAGGAGGGAGGGAGGGAGGAAAGAAATAAAGAAAGAAAGAAAGAAAGAAAGAAAGAAAGAAAGAAAGAAAGAGAGGGAGAGAGGGAGGGAAAAAGAGGAAGGAAGGAAGGAAGGAAGGAAGGAAGGAAGGAAGGAAGGAAGGAAGGAAGGAAGGAAGGAAGGGATATTCTTGCAGGGATCTTAATTATGAGGAAAAAGATTGCCCTGCACAAGTACACACGCGCACACACACACACACACAAACTCTGTCCCTGGCCATAACAACATAAGGGGGAGGAATATCTCAATCCTCCTGTTACAAGTTCATATTTTCATTACATTTTGAACTGTAAAGATGAAATAACTCCTATAATATCTCATGGAGTTATTTGCTACTTTCAGCTCACCGGTTTTCAAACTTCTTTGGAAGCTTTTCAGAAATGTGGAGGGTTGAAGCCAAGAAACCGAGTGATGGGTCCCACCGTTGCAAACAACTTCCTATATCTCCAGATTGCATCGCTTTTCTTTCTTTCTTTTATTTTTTTAGAAAATGACCAGATGGTTTTTTTGGCCCTACAACCCCCTTTCTGAACTCTGTTGCAAAGCTTATAGCCAACTGAGTCGAAATTTAAGCAGCATGCCTGTAAAATTCACTTGCAAAGGGGTTTCCGTCAGAGTTTGAAATGTGCTTTGTCGGCTTCCTTCCAGTCGTGCTTTTTACCATCTCAAATAAGGTGCAAAACATTTATTTACTAATTTATCAGCCCTAATGCCGCAAAAGAGGATCTGGTGTTGGGGTATCTTCAGGACCACCTGTTTGTAGTGGCCTCTGCTCACTCCATAAGATCTAGGTATCTTAGGCTATTGCCCTAAGCCAGGGGTCTTCGAACTTGGCCCTTTTATGACTTGTGGATTTCAACTCCCAGAATTCCTCAGCATATAAGGAACGGTTGCTGGAATTGGGTATGTCTAGTTTAATGAAGAGAAGGATGAGGGGGGACATGATAGCAGTGTTCCAATATCTCAGGGGCTGCCCCAAAGAAGAGGGAGTCAAGCTATTCTCCAAAGTGCCTGAAGGCAGGACAAGAAGCAACGGATGGAAACTGATCAAGGAGAGAAGCAACCTAGAACTAAGGAGAAACTTCCTGACAGTTGGAACAATTAACCAGTGGAACAACCTGCCTCCAGAAGCTGTGAATGCGCCAACACTGGAAGTTTTTAAGAAGAAACTGGACAGCCATTTGTCCAAAATGGTATAGGGCAGGGCTTTTCAACCAGTGGTACGGGTACCACCTGTGGTACATTGGCACCTGGCAGGTGGTACGCAACCATCCTAGAAAAGTGGTAGCGAAAGAGGGGAATGAGAGCGCCGCCAGGTGGGCAGGCATCTTGCTCGGCTATGCCTTGGGGGGCACTTTTTTCAGTGCCACTGTAACTTCGAACAGTCACTTAGCGAACTGTTGTAAGTCGAGGACTACCTGTACTTTATCACTTTTTTCCTTTTTTGGGGGGGGTCATCAAGTTTTTGACACCTTGCTAGGCAACTGGTGGTACTCGGATATTGCTATATCCTAAAAGTGGTACAATGGGTGAAAAGGTTGAAAAGCCCTGGTATAGGGTTTCCTGCCTGAGCAGGGGGCTGGACTAGATGACCTCCAAGGTCCCTTCCAACTTTATCATTATTATTATTATTAGAACTAAGGAG
>NW_015392787.1:0-5675 GCF_001527695.2 Protobothrops mucrosquamatus
AAAGGCAAATATATAAATAGTAGCATACAAATAATATGTACAACCAGGGTGGAGGGAGCTTTGGCTCTTTCACAGTAGTAGTTGTTAAACTGTAATTCTCATTGGATGGCCCATTATGAACAAGCTGGGTATTGCAATCCAACAATTTTTTCATCTAAATCTACATTCATTCATTCATTCATTCATTCATTCATTCATTTATTATTTAATGTCAGCCATCTCACTATAAAAAGTAACTCAATAATAGAACACTGGCTTCCAATTACAATTTCATATGAAATCAAGTGGTGTTGAATGCTAAGGTGTGTCTCTCTTTCTTTTCTACTAGTTTTTTACAATTATTGATGCTATAATCAAGCCAGGAAAACCACCAGGTGGAATTAGAGACAGAGAGAGAAAAAAAAAAAGGAGACATACGAAAGTATAACAAGAGTTTTGGCTGATTACAGTACAGATCTAATCAGCTGCATTTCCTGTTATGCTTTCATAAGTCTTGATTTTTACGATAACAGATTGTATGTTTGGAAGTAGCAATTCCTTATACAGTTGATACTCTTAAGGATTTAATCATTTTAAAAGCTTAAAAAATAATAACCTATTCTACAACAAATCACAGTCATTATTCTCTTTAAAGTGGAATCTCATCTCTGGACTATATGGCAGTTCACACAATTTACTATAACTAAAAAAAAATATAGTTTAAAAAAAAACTAGGTTGCCATGGGGGAAAAATCTAGTTTAATTTTCTGCCTCTTATGGTAATTTTTATGCATCTGTACTCTGAAATGATTCAGCCCAAACACAGATTGACAATACCTTAAAAAATAACTGATCAGGAAAATCCAGGCATTGCTTAGAACAAGTATTATCAGTTGCTGCCTAGAATGCAAAGGAATGGATTGGCATGGGGAAATGGCAAGGGAACACCAGACTAATTTCTGTTTATTCACCCTTGAATTAAATGGCTTTTTTGTTTCTTGCAATGGTTTTTTTTGTTTCTTGCAATTTTCCTCCTCTATCTTCCCCCATTTTCTATCATACATGTGCACACCCACACCTGTTAGAAACATTTCTCTCTCCAATTAATACATTTTTAGCCTCCATCAAGCTGAAGTTTTTGTATATTTGAATGTAATCTATGAGGTGTTTTTTTTCCTCTCTCCCCAGCTGTCTTGATATGCATATCTGTGTTTTCAAAGCACCCTTCTGAAGGATTTACACAGCTCAACCAACTGCTGTGTTGTAAAAAGAAATCTTCTGGGCTTTTGTTTGTTTGTTTCCTTTTTTCTTCAAAGGGCCTGGGCTACACAAACAACAGAAGTCCCTGAGTAATGTTCCAGAGATTCAGGCTTCTTTGCTGCAGACTAAGCCAAGAGTGGGAAAATAATGAAGAAAATAGACATGACTAGTTTACTTTAGCTTTCAAATGAATTTGTCCTATTTCAGAGGCCAAAGCAGACCAAGGCAACATTTCTGTGTCAGTATGGAATTTTGGAATCATGTTGCAGGTAGTTTCACAAAATGGCTGCCAGAGGAAGTCTGCTTTTTCACATAATGAATGGCAGGATGGATGTAACAAAATAAAAAGCTGATTTATCATTGTCTGGCCCTATGAGACAAATGAGTGGGGCAGGAGTGGGAGATGAAGGAAACTTTGAAAAAATTCCCAGGGACAACATGGAGGGAATATCAGCCCTGATGCCTGCAAACTTCTGTTCCTGTCCCCACAATTTCAATCCAGGCAGGACCAACAGACAATCGTTCTTCAGTGGAATTTAATTCCAGATTGCTGAGTTTCGGTGCAAGGATTCCGTGAGCTCTTCTGGACTTTGCTACCCGTATTCTATTGCCATGGCAACACCCCAAGAGACTCAAGATACTGAACAGGGATGGACAGATGTGTTTGCATGTTGGAGGGGGGGAGCAATGCAACATTCTGAGAATACCCAAGGCTTTTAAAACTCATGCTGGCAAACATAGCAGCCTTTTGCCGAACTTTTGAGGTGACCATTCATTGCATTCATTCCCTAGAGGCCACTCACATCCAGTGTTTGCAGGAGATGTTCTGGTTTGGCCTCCTTAATAGCCTTGGCATTCAAATCCCCCTTCAACATAATGCATACTCTCAGCGAGGCCTACCTTATAAAGATTTTTTGTGACTACAAATGGTACGGAGGGACCACCTTGAGTCTTTGAAAAAGAACAGGATATTTTTTTTTGTGTGTTTTTTTTAAAAAAAGCCTATATATATACACAAACAGGTAGTTTAGTGATCACAGTCGAGACCAGCAACTTGATTGTGTTGTTAAGTGAAACCAGACTGTGCTAATCCTCTTTCTATAGCTTTCCCTATGCCATCCATCTGGTAAACTTGCAAGATTTGGTTTTTCTCGCCATGTACTGTACATGTATATATCCAAACTAGACTTTGTTGTTTCTTTGTGTCATAGAATATATGTGGGTATGTGGATATATGCAATTTTTTGGTCATACATATGTAGTATATATTGTAGTGTATATTATGTAGTGTATAAAATGTATACATACATTTTAATGTATGCCAATTAGTGTACATTTAAAGTACGATAAAGTTATTCTATTCTATTCTATTCTATTCTATTCTATTCTATTCTATTCTATTCTATTCCATTCCATTCCATTCCATTCTTTCCTTTGCTTTACAGAGATGCAAAGGTGGTAAATGTAAGGATTGGTCATAAAGTTTCTTTTTTATCACCATCATAACTGTGAACGGTCATTGTAGGAGGCAGTCACTAAACAAAGACTATCTGTAATAAAATAAAACCAATTGGAAGATGAAAGGATGGACATCTGTGTATGGCAGCAATACACACTTGCAAAATCCAGTTTAACCTTCTTTCCTGCAAATCAAACATAGCTTTTATATAAATCTGTGAAGGCATCTTGTCTGGCTTCAGTATTGCTAATAGCAAGAGCACTTAGACTTCTATACTGCTTCACAGTGTTTTACAGCCCTCTCCAAGCAATTTACAGAGTCAGCATATTGCTTACAACAATCTGGGTCCTCGTTTGACCAACCTCAGAAGGATGGAAGGCTGAGTCAACTTTGAGCGGATCAGGATCGAACTGCCGAACTGCTAGCAGCCAGCAATAGACTGCACTCTAACTGCTAGCAGCCAGCAATAGACTGCACTCTAACTGCTAGCAGCCAGCAATAGACTGCACTCTAACTGCTAAAAAGGTTTTGCTGTGCTAGAGTTGGTTGGGATCTAGAATAATAGTAGTAGTAGTAGTAGTAGTAGTAGTAGTAGTAGTAGTAATAGTAATATCACATGGCCAGAGTGCTGATGATGATCAAGGCATAGCTGCTCAAGCTTTCTTTCTTTCTCATTGAAGAGGACAAGAGATATGAAACACTCCTCAATAGCCTAGTGCAGGGGTCTTCAAACATGGCAACTTTAAGACTTGTGGACTTCAACTCCCAGAATTTCTCAGTCAGCAGAATTCTGGGAGTTGAAGTTCATAAGTCTTAAAGTCGCCAAGTAGAGAGCTTCTGTGTTCACATGCAGATGTTGCACATTCACATCCTTGTTTTGAACTAGACCAGTTTGCATCCCAACCAAGCACACCTGCAGAAATGCCCTATTGCAGCACTGGGAGACATTTTCTCTCCTCTGTGTGAAGCCCATCAGCTCTGAGTCACTTCCCAGCTGAGGCAGCCAATCTGGAGGAAAGGAAAACAAGATGAGACATTCCTCCAATGAACTACCAGCTGAGATTATGACCCTAATGCCATCTCAGGGCCTTGTGCATATTAAGCAGCACTTGGCAATCTGGCTTCCAGTGAGGATTAATAGCAATTTAGTGTGTCTCAGAAGAGCAGAGACAACACCACAGCCTGACTGTCACCGCCGGATGCCAAAAGTCAAAGGATCTGACATTACCTACAATGGAGGAATGGATGGTGAAGCTCAGATGGCGACATTAATAGCTTTGATTAGAGAAAAAAAATAGAAAAAACAAAAGTTATATTGTAAACTTAAAGTAGGAGGTACATGTAAATTTATATTTATTGCAAAAGAAATTTGAAAGTTATTTCTTCTTTCTTTTTTCTTTCTGCACTTTTGGCTTTGTTTTCACTTTGCTTCTTTGCTTTCTTCTTTTCTCTATCTTAAATATTAGTTAGGGTTTTTATTCTTCCATGGTATTTTATTTATTTGTAGGATGAGAACATGACAGAAGAGAAGTAAACATATGCACACAATCCATGTAATTACTTTTATGGGGTTATGGCAGTGGCCTCATAACTGGATGTCCAATTCTGCTCTCCTGGCATTACGTCGTGCAGATCTTCTAGGGCAGGGGTCCCCAACCCCCGGTCCGTGGACTGGCACTGGGTTGCAGCATGCCAGAAACTGGGCCACACAAACAAGAGAATTCCCATCCACAGTATGCAAGCAAATGCCCCCTCCGCAGAAAAATCTCTCTCCACAGAACCGGTCCCTGGTGATTGGGGAATGCTATTCTAGGGAACCAGAAGACGCATGACGTGGGGAATCTTGCACAATATGTTTATAGTTTGCATATTAAAAAAATCTTCCATATTAAAAGTATTCCACATTTTTTATATTCCATATTTAAAAAATCCAATTTAAAAAAAGATTAAAAGTTGCAAAGGCACATAATCTCATCCATTATAGGTATCTAGGTGGAAACCGGTCAAAGAGAGTGCAGAGGGGCTGGGAGATCAATGGCATTACAGCACATAAATTGCAGCCCAGTGGAAACTGAGTGGGTCAAGGCTGTCAAACACCAAGCAATACAAGACATTACAAGAACCCTCCTTGCCCTTTTTGATTATGTAAGCATCCTTATGGAAAGCAGATGAACCTTAAAAATAAAAGTAACACAAGAGGAGGATCTTGGAATGAATCGACCTATAGATGCCCAAAAAAGTCTTTGGTGAAGTGGGACCATTATCACATCAAACTGATGGCAACTTTCAGTGCAAAAGGCAGAAGGTAATTGTCCATCCAGGGTAAAGAGGGAGATCTTTCCTGGACTGGGGGGGGAGAGGGGTTACTTTAGGCTCCATGTAGATAAACGGTTCCATGCTTGATGCCTAATGGGGATTGGGGGAAAGAACAAATTAAAAACTCTTTATGAAGGAGGTGGCTAGACTAAACCTTCCTCCCCACTACATGCTAGGATTTTTTTTTTCTATACAGAAAGAATGAAAGAAAGAGCATATAAAATCCCTCTTCCTTGAGCTAACAGTTTAATCCAGCACAGTCCTTCACTCTGCCAACTGTAGGAACTGGACGCATCAAGGAGTAAAGCAGTAAACAGTAATAGTAAATCACCCAGCAGTATTATGCTCTTCATCACAAAGGAGGGCAATTTTATCTTCATCCTCACTACTGTAACCACAACAGCCAGAAAGTGACTTTGCGTTAATACATATGTCTGAGTGAGTGTGGGTCCACCTATTAGCTTCAGTCTGGACCTTAATTGTCCTAAGGTGAGTTTATTTCACTGTTGTTTTACTTTTGTCTCTAATAAAACTGAGAAGGGGCGTTGTCTTACCTGAACGCCTTTTCTCAGCACGGAGATGGAGGATCCACAGAATGGGTGGAGACTGTATTCCTGCCCAATCAGATCAAGTCAGCCAAAGTTGTCACGCCCCGTCCTGG
>NW_015392787.1:6088-7288 GCF_001527695.2 Protobothrops mucrosquamatus
GGATCCTCCATCTCCGTGCTGAGAAAAGGCGTTCAGGTAAGACAACGCCCCTTCTCCAGCACTGGAGATGGAGGATCCACAGAATGGGACCTACCAAAGCTTATAGTCCCTGAGGGTGGGTATCAGACCGGTCGGGAGTGACACTTTGGTGTACCACCTGTTGGAGGACCCTCCTGCCGAAGGAGGCCTCCGCCGAGGCGAATTTATCTATTTTGTAGTGACGAATGAATTGTGATGGTGAGGACCAAGTGGCCGCTCTACAGACATCCTCAATGGACGCTTGAGTGGCCCAGGCAGCAGATGTAGACGCACTCCATGTGGAGTGAGCAGTTACTCGTTGAGGAACCGGCAATGACTCCGCTTGGTAAGCTCCTGCGATGCAGGCCCTAATCCACCTGCCTATCGTGGAAGAGGAGACCTTCCGACCCTTGGAGGAAGGGTGGAAGGATACAAACAGGGCCTCTGACTTGCGGAAATCCGCTGTCCGTGAAATATAGTAACGGAGCACCCTGCGGAGATCCAAGCAATGCCATTGTCGTTCCTGGCTACACGAAGGGTTAGGGCAAAAATCCGGGAGGACAATCTCCTGGGACCTATGGAAAAGTGAATTCATTTTCGGAACAAAAGTGGGATCAAGGCGAAGTACCACTCTGTCTGAATGGAACATGCAAAGATCCTTGCGGACTGAAAGAGCAGCTAGCTCAGAGATCCTTCGAGCTGATGTAATGGCCACTAAGAAAGCCACTTTGTGGGTCAAGTGGGACAGGTCGCATGACGCCAAGGGCTCGAAAGGTGGCTGCATCAGGGCCCTGAGGACACGAGGCAGTTCCCAGGAGGGATACCTATGTACAGTAGGTGGTCGGGATTTGGCTGCTCCTTTAAGGAAAGAGCGAATCAGCGGGTGGTGTCCCAAGGAGCCTACGGATTCGCAAGTGAGGACAGTAGAAAGAGCCGCTACCTGCCTGCGCAAGGTATTAGGGGCCAGTCCCCTCTCCAGGCCGTCCAGCATAAATTCCAGAATATGGGGAATATTGAGCTGTGAGAGTGACAAGTGACGCCTGGAAACCCAAGCACAAAAGTTTTTCCACGTGGCCTCGTAAATGCGGTTCGTGGAAGGGCGACGGGAAGCCTGGATTACTTCAATTACTTTCACTGAACAAGATTGTTGTGACAAGTAAGAGCGCTCAAGTGCCAAACGGC